>NC_046155.1:181905882-182205882 GCF_011064425.1 Rattus rattus
TTTTCTAAAAATTTATTTATTCATTTATGGTATATATATGTACACTGTCTGCTTTCTTCAGACACACCAGAAGAGGGCATCGGATCTCATTACAGATGGTTGTGAGCCACCCTGTGGATGCTGGGATTTGAACTCAAGACATCTGGAAGAGCAGTCGGTGCTCTTTACCACTGAGCTATCTCTTCAGCCTGCATTTGGTGTTTTAACTCTTATGTGACAGGAGGAATTTCTCTTCTGGTCCAATCTATTCGGAGTTCTGTAGATTTCTTATATTTTTATGGGCATCTCTTTCTTTAGGTTAGGGAAGTTTTCTTCTATAATTTTGTTGAATATATTTACTGGCCCTTTACGTTGGGAGACTTCACTCTTTTCTATACCTATTATCCTTAGATTTGATCTCATTATGTCCTGGAATTTCTGTAAGTTTTGGGCTAGAAGCTTTTTGCATTTTACATTATCTTTGACAGTCGTGTCATTGTTTTCTATGGTATCTTCTGCCCCTGAGATTCTCTCTTCTATCTCTTGTATTCTGTTGGTGATGCTTGTATCTACGACTCCTTGCTTTCTTCCTTAGGTTTTCTATATCCAGGGTTGTTTCCCTTTGTGCTTTCTTTATTGTTTCTATTTCCATTTTCAAATCCTGAATGGTTTTGTTCAATTCCTTCACCTGTTTGCTTATGTTTTCCTGTAATTCTTTCAGAGACTTTTGTGTTTTCTCTCTAAGGGCTTCTACTTGTTTATTTGTGTTTTCTAGAATTTCTTTAAGGGGGTTCTTTATGTCTTTCTTAAAGTCCTCCATCATTATAAAAAATGTGATTTTAAATCTAAATCTTGTTTTTCTGGTGTGTTTAGATATCCAGTATTTTCTTTGGTGAGAGAACTTGGCTCTGATGATGCCAAGTAGTTTCAGTTTCTGTTCCTTAGTTTTCTGTGCTTGCTTCTAGCCATTGGATTGTCTCTGATGTTTGCTTATCTTGGTATTTCTGACCTGCTGTAGCCATCTGTGTCAGCACTCCTGTAAAACTGTTTTCCTGTTTTCTTGCACTCTTTCCTGAGAAAAGTTGTTCTGATTTAAGGTATGTCAGCACTCCTGGAGACTGTTTTCCAGCTCTAAAGAGGAGCAGGAATTAAAGGGTCCTTCCTTGATTGCCCGTAGGTCCTTCCACCCAGCAGGCACAGTTGGCAATATGCAACTCCCTCTTGGGTCTGGACTGTGGGTAGATGGTAGTCTCTTCTGACTTCTCAGGAGTATCCACACTTCTGAGAGTCCAGCTCTCTCTCCCCCATGGGATTTGGGTGCAGGGAGCTGTTTGTATGGTTTAGTTCGGTCCTGGGGCAGACAAGAAACACATGTCCTGGTGGCTGTCTCTTCCTATATCCCTCTGTCTAGAAGCACTGTGCAGTTTCTCCTTGGACCAGGGATATGGGCAGAGGTGTGCAGAGGTAGCAGTCAAACCTGTGGTCTCAGGATGACTGCATTCCTGGGTGGTCAGCTATCTTCCTTGAAGCATATTTTGAGTATATACCCAGGATTGATATAGCTGGATCCTCAGTACTATGTACAATTTTCTGAGGAACCATCAGACTGATTTCCAGGGTTGTTGTACCAGTTTGCAATTCAATGTAGAATGGAGGACTGCTCCTCTTTCTCCACATCCTCAACAGTAACTGCTGTCACCTGAGTTTTTTATCTTAGCCATGCTTACACATATGTTGTGGAATCTCAGGGTCATTAGGATTTGCATTTTCCTGGTGGTTAAGGATGTTCAAAATTTCTTTAGGTAGTTCTCACTCCTAAATTGAGAATACTTTGTTTGGCTTGTATGCCCATTCTTTATTTTCTTTCTTTTTTTCTTCTATTTAAATGTTATCCCCTTTTACAGTTTCTCCCCCAGAAACCCTCTCTTCTATCCCCCAACCCATGCTTCTTCCACGGTATTCCCACCCAACCTCTCCTTCCCAACTTCCCACCCTGACATTCTCCTACACTGGGGCATAAAGCCTTGACATGACCAAGGGCCTCTCCTCTGATCGAGGCCCAACATGGCTATCCTCTGCCACATATGTGGATGGAGCCATAGGTCCATCCCTATGTTCTCTTGGGATGGTGGTTTAGTCTGTGTGAGCTCTGTCCGGTTGGTTGATATTGTACCACATTTTTAATTGGGTTATTTGGTTTCTGTGGTCTAACTTCTTGAATTCTTTACATTTATTGGATAGTAGCCCTCTTTTAGATGTAGGATTGGTAAATACCTTTTTCCAGTCTGTTGGCTGCCATTTTGTCTTATTGACAGTGTCATTTGCCTTACACGACCTTTTCAATTTGATGAAGTACCATTTATTAATTGTTCATCTTAGAGTATAAGCCATTGGTGTTCTGTCCAGAAAATTTTCCACTGAGTCCATGTGTTCAAGGCTATTCCCCACGTTCTCTTCTATTAGATTCACTATATCTGGTTTTATGTGGAGATCCTTGATCCACTTGGACTTGAGCTTTGTACATGGAGATCAGAATGGATTAACTTGTATTCTTCAACATGCTGATTGCCAGTTGAACTAGCACCATTTTGCTGAAAATGCTGTCTCCACTGGCTGGTTTTAGCTTTGTCAAACATGAAGTGACTATATGTGCATGTGTTAATTCCTGGGTCTTCAATTCTATTCCGTTGATCTACTTTCTTTTCTTTCTACCAATATGATGCAGTTTTTATAACCATTACTCTATAGTAGAGCTTGAGTTTAGGGATTGTGATTCCCCCAGACGTTCTTTCATAGTTGAGAATGTGCAATCCTTTTTAAGCTGGTAGCCAGCCCATCCTAGAATGGATTGAAGCAGGACACAGTTTAGGACATAGAAGTACAGATAGATAATTGCTGCTCTTCTAGCTCTCTAGCTAGCTGAATCCTTACTTATTGCTTCTGTAGACTTAAGAGTCTTTTTCTCATTCTGTGGATTAAAACTGTTGGCTTCTTTTTTGTTGATAAATCTGTGTTTTATTAATTGTTGAAACTTTATATTATTTTTCTGTGCTTTATTAAGTGCCCAAAATTAAAGTGCTTATTACTGTCTTTTCTTCATTATATACTGAAAATTTAACTTTTTATTACTGTTATGTGCTAAAAACTGAACATTCTTTTACTTGTGCTTTAAAAGTACTAATATATGGAAATCAACACATACTATTTACTAATCAGAATTCAGTAAAGGATTTATTGTTAGTGTTTCTTTTTTGGCCAGCATGCTCGGTTAACTTATTTTGAACCAGAGAGGAAGGAAAGGAAAAGTATCAAAATGCTTTATGTAGGCAAATATGCAGAGACACATACACACTCATACACTCACTCTCTCTCTGGGCCTTACTATCCCTCACAATCAATTCCATAAGTATTCCTTCATGCTTACATATATACATACACACATCATATAGATAAATAGTCATTTCCATTTGCATGGATAGATGGATGGGTGGGATAGAGCTCCCTAAGTCAAATCATCCTACCAAAAATTTCATGTCTTTCTCTGTCCTTTTTATACCCTTTTAAGATAAAAAGTTCTTTAGAAAATTACGCCAAGGATAAAATTTTACATAAAATGGCAGTTACAAACAGGTTTTGATATTAAGTTCAAAGCACTGTTTCTTTCTATATGGTCATTGTCAGCTCAAAGCAACGGTTTTTCCATGATCTTGCCTTGCAATAGTGTAAAGCTGTGGTGGCTTTATCCTTGGACCTAAATATTTTTCCTTGAACACAAGCTTTTCCCAAGTCTCTTTCCCTTTTTGGTTAATTATGAAATCTCATTGTATTTCTTATTTTGCAAAATTTTCTTACTATTATGAGGAGTGGGCTTATTCTATTATTGATTTCAAATTTATCAGATCTTTCTAACAAAGCAGCTAAGACTATCACCTAAGACTCCCTTTCTAAAATTAATTGACTCAAATCCAGGAATTATCTAGAATCGACTGACTGTTAACATTGTGTTCGCAGACGTTCATATTTATGTGTTGATCTTGAAATCTTATCAACAGGAAAGTCATATCGGCAGTAAGAAGCAATGCTGAGGTGAAGTCCCTTTGAATCCTTGTAAATGAGCTCATCCATTGTAGGCCTTGTAAAAATAGTGGGTCACCTACAGGAAGTCTACCTGCTAGCCTCTCCTAGATGGCTGCTGTAACTTTTAGACTAAGAATATGAAAAGAAGACTGTAATATCTTAGATAGGTAAGGATCTTTTATGATAGAAAATTTAATGTTATGAAGGGCTAATTAGATTAATAATAATTCATGTAAGATGTATGTCTAACTGCTTATATCTTTGCTAAATGCTCAAATGAAGGTGCTAAATAACTTACATAAGAAACGGCATATGTCTTCCTTGTTAAAATGGGAATACACTCAAAGCAAGAGTTTTTATATGGTCTTGCCTTATTATAATGAAAATTTGTGGCTCTGTCCTTGGGCCTAAATATTTTTCCTTGAACACAGATTTTTTCTTCTTGTCTCTGGAAAGAGGAACTTGTATCCCTTCCACTTATAAAGGACTGCCACCTATGAACTTATCAAAGTCAATGCTGTCCACTAATATTTGTTTTACTGGACAACATCCTTGGCAGATTAGAATTAACATTGTTCTTTTTTAACCCCCTGGGGTGACTATTTTGGTTTCTGTACTGTGCCAAAACTCAGGATTAAAAAACTCAAAAGTCTCTTGATGGACTGCACCCATGATTAAAAGTTTAATTTGAAACTAAAGGAGCTACAATTTAAAATTAGGATTTTGAAGGATAAACATAAATTCTTTGTCTTTGAAAAGCTACACTCATAAGCTCTTAAGAGTAAGTTAAAAAAAAAAAAAAATACTTATGTGGGGCCAACCAGCGCCAGCCCTTGGTTTTTTTTGAGCACCTGAAAACAGCCCTGGCCCCCACACAGGCCAGCGGGCTCCTGGGTTCGTTCGCCCCGCCCCTCCCACCTTTGCGCTTTTGGGCGCTTCGCTGGGCGCGCGTGACCTCGGCCAGGGTCTCAGAGCCGCAGCCCGGCAGCCGCCTCCACCTCAATCTGTCAGTCGGTCCCAGCAATGGCGGACAGAGGGGGCTAGAGGAGCTGCTTTTCGCCGCCGCCGATCTCTCCTGCCAGAGGCTGTGCTCTTGGCCAGCCCGCACTCGCCCCGCAGAACTCCCGGGGCGGCCGGCGGAGGTGGGAGGCGGCAGCACAGCGGCCTGGCCCCAGGGCCCACCCCCACCTGCAGCCAGGTCCTTGCTGGACTGCGCCGCCAAGACGGTGGCGGTAGTAGCGGGTGAAGGAGCGTTTCGAGCGGATCCCAGAGCCGGTGCAGCGCCGCAAGGTCTACTGGTCCTTTCCCCGGAATGAGCAGGAGATCTGCATGTACTCCAGCTTCAGTACTGGGGCGGCCAGGGCCCCCGCACGGCTGCGGGCGCGGCGGGGGTTTCGCCGGTCAAGGAGGGACCGCCCGCCGCTCCGGCCGGCTCCACCCCCCGGGGCCGCTGGGGTGGGCGCTTCACCCCGGCTGGGCGCTGGGACTGGCGCAGCGAGCGGCGGCGGCGGCGGCGGCGGCGAAGGGCTGCCGTTCTACTGGGGCATCCGTCTGCTGGACAGCGGCTCCGTGGAGAACGTGGGGCAAGTCGGCTTCCATCTGAGTGGCACAGTAACCGAACCAGCCACTGCTTCTGAATCAGCAGTGACTTACAAAGTTGTGATCAGTTTTGATCGATGCAAAATCACTTCTGTGAGCTGTGGCTGTGGAAATAAGGACATATTCTACTGTGCTCATGTGGTAGCACTCTCTCTCTACAGGATCCGAAACCAGACCAAGTCAAACTTCGTCTTCCTATCTCGAAACCCTTTTCCGATATGAACAGGGACCAGCTTCAAGTTTACTCAATATTTAATCCTTTACACCACTGAAGTTCTTCCTACCAAAGCTGGCAGGCAGATTCTGTCCTCCAGCTCCAGAAATCAACCAAGTGAATTGCGCTCCTGACCCCACAGCTGGGGCCAGCATCAATGATGAGAACTGTTGGCACTGGATGAAGAACAGGTGAAAGAACAAGTGAAGTTTTTTCTCTCTCAGCGGGGGCTACTATGGCTCTGGGAAACAGCTCAATTCAATGTTTGCCGAGGTTCGAGAGATGCTTCGGATGAGAGATTCCAACGGAGCCAGGATGCTGACACTTATCACTGAACAATTTATGGCTGATCCACGCCTCACCTCTGGAGGCAGCAAGGAACAAGCATGACAGACAAGTGCAGGCAGCTCTGGGATGAGCTAGGGGCTTTATGGGTGTGTATAATTTTAAATCCACACTGCAAACTGGAAGAAAAATCTTGTTGGCTTTAGCAGCTGCAGAAGTGAAGCAACCTGGATATCTGTCCCCTGGAGGACGGGAACTATGGGCACGAACTGCCCAGCATTACCAATGCACTTTCCCAGAGTGCCAGCCACAGCCCAGACTCTTTATCCAGACCAAGACGAACAGTCTTCACTAGAGCCATTGAAGGTCGTGAGTTACATTGGCAGGACAGCCACTTACAGCGTATAATCAGCAGTGATACCTATACAGCTCCTGCCTGCCAGGGGGAAAATGAGCGGCTACTCTTTAATTCCCATGGCCAGCCACTGTGGCTAGAGCATGTGCCTACAGCCTGTGCTTGGGTCATGGGTATCCAAAAGAAGCTCCCAGACTCACGGTGGCCATCATTAATACTCTGAGGTTGCAGCAGCAGCGGCAGCTGGAGATCTACAAACATCAGAAGAAAGAGTTGTTGCAGAGAGGAACAACAACAATCACAAACCTGGAGGGCTGGGTGGGCCATCCCCTGGATCCCATTGGCTGCCTGTTTCTCACTTTGACTGAGGCCTGCCGCCTGAACGATGACAGCTACATGGAGATGTCAGATGTGAATGAAAGCAGAGTTCCTGTCTACTAGCACGTACCTGTGACTTCTGGCTGCCCAAGCAGCAATGAGTTGTACCTGTCATTGACCCTGGAAGTCGCCATCATGGGCATGGGTCAACAGAGGGTGATGCCTGAAGGCCTCTATGCACAGGACAAGGTGTGCCATAATGAGGAGCATCTCCTAAGCCAACTCCATGAGCTGCAGCTGGATGAGGAGCTAGTTCAGACACTGGGAAAACAGTGCATCTTACTGCTGGAAGGAGGCCCCTTCAGCAGTCTAGGAGAAGTTATCCACCGCGAGACTGTTCCCATGCACACCTTTGCAAAGTATTTGTTCTCAACTCTGCTGCCTCATGATCCAGACCTGTCTTATAAGTTAGTCTTACATGCCATGAGGTTACCTGGTGGTGCCCAGCCACTATCCTCTATGGCTCACTCTCGGGCATTTGGAATCACAGCAGTGTGAACTGGCCTCCACCATGCTGACTGCTGCCAAAGCTCAAAATGCATTCAAGATTGCTACTCCCACAGACAGCAGTACAGATAGCACTCTGCTCAACGTAGCCCTGGAGCTGGGGTTACAGGTGATGCACATGACCTTATCAACCTTTAATCGGAGGTGCGGAGAGATGGTTCGATGGCTGGTTACTTGTGCTACAGAAGTGGGTGTGCGGGCCTTGGTGAGCATCTTGCAGAGCTGGTACACACTCTTCACCCCAACCGAGGCTACAAGTATTGTGGCTGCCACAGCTGTATCCCATACCATTATCCTGCCCCTCAGTCTTGACTACCCACAGCAGGAGGAACTGGCTAGCTGTGCTCACACACTGGCCCTACAGTGTGCTATGAAGGATCAACAGAGCTGTGCCTTATCAGCTCTTACACTTTGTAAGAAAGACCAAATTGTCTTTGAGGCAGCCTACCAGATTGCCATAGATGCTGCTGCTGGTGGCATGACTCATTCACAGCTGTTCACCATTGCCGGCTACATGGAGCTCCGTGGCTACCTGCTATGTGCCTTCAAGCTGGCCTCACTGGCCATGAGCCATCTTAACCTGGCCTACAACCAGGACACCCATCCAGCCTCAGTGATGTGCTCTGGGCTTGTGCTCTCAGCCACTCTCTGGGCAAGAATGAACTAGCAGCTCTCATCCTCCTGGTGGTGAAAAGTGTGCACTGCGCCACAGTGCTTTCTGTTATCCTGCATGGTGCACAATGACTGCATCAGGCCTGGCTGGCATCTCAGGCTGCCGCAGCTCTGGAAAGCTCATGTCAACAGACAAAGCTCCACTGCACCAGCTACTGGATGCAACCACCAATGCCTACATCAATATCAAACATTCCCGTCTGACACACATCAGTCCCCACCACTATGGAGAGTTCATTGAGTTTCTGAGCAAGGCTCGTGAGACATTCCTACTGCACCAGGATGGCCATTTGCAATTTGCCCAATTCATTGACAACCTCAAACAGATATACAAAGGCAAGAAGAAACTGATGCTGCTGGTTCAGGAGCGCTTTGGCTGAGAAAGTGGATAGTTTGCTGCTAGGGCAGCCTGGGCTCCCAGGTCAGGACAAGGACTCTGAAACATCTGTCTACCCTGAGAGGACTCAGTACTTGTGGCTGAGCTGAAAGTAACCCAGACCTAAGGATGGGGAGAGTCCAACTTTAGTCAGTATATCTGCCTTGGCAAGCTTCTCACTCCAGCCCTCCAGTTCCTGGAGGAGCTGGACCCTGCAGACTGGTCGAAGCCCCCACAACATGTCAACTCACGCCCTTATATCCTGCATGTCCTGGCCATTGGCCCCACTCCCTTGGCAAACACAGAACGCTGTTCCATCTCAGGTATTGCTTAACCAGAGAACAGAAGCATTTATGGTACTGTAAATACTATAGTATATGTGTTGTCAAGCATTATAAAGCTGTAACTATTTATAATTCTGGCTCTGATTTGACGGGCACTTAAAGCAGCTGTGGGTGGGAGGAGAGGCTTGTTTTCTGAGGAGACTCACAACCATTTCTCAGGTTTCCCATACAGAGTATATGCTGTTGGCAGTGGATAAGTGAGGGCGGCAGGGAGAAAAATGGACAGTTGAAATCCAAGTCTTTTCTGTGCAGAAACTGTGGCCTGAAGATAAGACAACTAGCCTAGTGGTCATTAAGGGGGAGAGGTCAAGAGTTGGCTTAGATATTTGCCTCACAAAGTTGTGAGCACTGAAGCTCCTGCCTCTGCCTCACACACTCCAGGAGCCTGAGGAACACCTGAGTAACAAGTGCCAGGAAAAGACAAAGGTCCAGGAAGCCACTGAGCTTAGAAGATACATCTGCTCTGGTCACCCTTGTTAGAGAATCTGCGTTCATCTCCAGTCTGAATGTGTGTATATCTGTATGAACATGTGTCTGTGTACAGATACACGTGTGCATGCCTGTGTTACTTCTGTTGTGTGACATGTGTTAGGCTGAGTTTCATTTGTTTGTGATAATGCATACTTAAGTGTTAAGTATACTCATGTCTTTGTGTTTAGTGTATGTGCGTATCTAGGCTCACACGGGTACCTATGTATAAACATGTTTGTCTCTTGAAAAAAAAACTTATGTTTGTAAATAATTGAATCAAATGATTAACCTAATTAATTAGCCACAATATAAATGATCAAATCCTTTAATGCATTCAGAGCTGTACTTTCAGTCTTGCTCACAAGGGATTTTAACTAATAATTGTTTCAAGACTGATTTTGCCTTCTATATATGTCTTCCAGAATAAGCATTGAATGATTAACAAGAAATAGGTAAAAGTAGTCTATTTAGATATACTTTGGAGAGATAGGCTATTCTATAGCACTTCAGAGATCCTCAGAAAGTAGCATTTTTGAGGTTCTTAAAACATTTATTTTCTGTATATGAGTACACTGTAGTTATCTTTAGACACATCAGAAGAGGACATTGGGTTCCATTACAGATGTTTATAAGCCACCAAGTGGTTCCTGGGAATTAAGGTCAGGACCCCTAGAAGAGCAGTCAGTGCTCTTAGCCTCTGATCCATCTCTTCAACCCCAAGATGTTTTATTATTTTTAAAAGAAGTTTTTTTTAACAGAGAACCAAATCAGGTCCTAGCATCATTCTTTCCTCCAAAGAAGGTGACAGACAAAAGGACTTTGACCTTATAAAGAAACGTGTCAAAACTGGCAAGTGTGTTATAAACTTCCCATAATATTGACTGCTAAGAGCACAAAACCAAAACTGTCAACAAGTAGGACACTACATAATTGATTGCCCCACTTTCCCTACAGAAGGTAGGACACTAAAGACTTTTTAGAATTTAATGACAATGAAGGTACAAAATACCCAAACTTATTGTACACGATGAAAGCAGTGCTAAGAGGAAAACACATAGCTCTAAGTCCTCCAAAAATAAACTGGAGAGCATATATTAGCAGCTTCACAGCATAGCTAAATGCTCTAGAACAAAAAGAAACAAAGACACCCAGGAGAAGTAGATCACAGGAAATAATAAAACGAAGGACTGAAATCAACCAAGTAGAACAACAACAACAATAGCAAAAGATACAAATAATCAACAAAACCAGGAGCTCATTCTTTGAGAAAATTAATACAATAGATTTAACCCTTAGCTCGCCAAACAAGAGGTCACAGAGAGTGTATACAAATTTACAAAATCAGAAAAGAGAAAGGAGACATAACAAGAGAAACCGAGTAAATTAATAAAATCATCAGCTCCTACTAAAAAAGCCTATACTCAACAAACCTGGAAAATATGGATAAATGAAAGTTAAGTCAGAATCAGATAAACCATCTAAACCATCCCAAAGAAATAGAAGCAGTTATTAAAATTCTCCTAATTAAAAAAAATAAAAACCAAGGACCAGAAGAGTTTAGTGGAGAATTCTATTAGACCTTCATAGAAGATCTAATACCAATAATGTCCAAATTGTTCCACAAAAAGGAAATAAAAGGAACACACCCGATTCCTTGTTTGAAGCCAAAATCACACTTATACATAAACCACACAAAGACCCAGCAAAGAAATAGAACTTCACACCAATTTCCCTTATGAAAATACTCATTAAAATCCTCCTAAAACGAATCCAGGAGCACATCAAAACAATCATCCATCCTGATCAAGAGGGCTTCATCCCAGGGATATAGGGATGATTCAATATATAGAAATCCATCAACATAACCCAGTATATAAACAAACTAAAAGAAAAAACACACAATCATCTTATTAGATGCTGAAAAAGCACTTGACAAATTTAAACACCCCTTCATGTTAAAAGTCTGGGAAAGATCAGGAATTCAAGACCCATACCTAAACATAGTAAAAGCAATGTACAGCAAACCAGTAGCCAACATCAAAAGAAATGGAGAGAAAATTGAAGCAAGTCCATCAAAACCAGGAACTAAACAAGGCTGCGCACTCTCTCCCTTCTTATTCATTTAGTGCTCAAAATCCTAACCTGAGCAATCAGACAACAAAAGGAGGTCAAAGGAAAACAAATTGGAAAAGGTGAATTAAAAATATCACTATTTGCAGATGATAAGATTGTATACTTAACTGACTCCAAAAGTTCCACCAGAGAACTACTAAGTCTGATGAACAACTTCAGCAATGTGGCAGGATACAAACTTAACTCAAACAAATCAGTAGCCTTCCTCTACTCCAAGGATAAACAGGCTGAGAAAGAAATTAGAGAAACAACACCTTTCACAATAGTCACAAACAACATTAAATCCCTTGGTATGACTCAAATAGAACAAGTAAAAAAATCTATATAACAAGTACTTTAAGACTCTGAAGAGGGGTTGGGGATTTAGCTCAGTGGTAGAGCGCTTGCCTAGCAAGCGCAAGGCTTTGGGTTCGGTCCCCAGCTCCGGAGAGAGACTCTAAAGAAAAGAAATTGAAGAAGGTCTCAGAAGATGAAATGATCTCCCATACTCATTGATTGGCAGAATTAATAGAATAAAAATGGCAGTTTTGCCAAAAGCAATCTACATATTTAATGCTATTCCCCTCAAAATTCCAACTCAATTCTTCATGGAATTAGAAAGAGCAATTTGCACATTCATTTGGAATAACAGAAAACCCAGGAGAGCAAAAGTATCCTAAACAATAAAAGAACTGCGGGAATCACCATCCCTAACCTCCAGCTGTATTTTATACTGAGAGTGATATAAAAAACTGTATGGTATTTGTACAGAGACAGGCAGGTAGATCATTGCAATAGAATTGAAAACTCGAAATGAACAAACATGCAGATGTGTCAGTCCTTCTTAAAAGGGGGAACAAAAATATTCATAGGAGGAGATATGGAGACAAAGTTTGGAGCAAAGACTGAAGGTATGGCTAATCAGAGCCTGCCCCACTGGGTCATACTGCCTATACACATACAGCCTCCAAACACAGACAATATGGCTGATGCCAAGAATTGCATGCTGACAAGAGACTGATATAGTTGTTTCCTGAAAGGCTCTGCCTGAGCTTGACAAATACAGAGGTGAATCTAGCAGCCAATTATAGTACTGAGAACTGAGTCCCCGTTGGAAGAGTTAGAGAAAAGATTGTAGGAGCTGAAGGGGCTTGCAACATCACAAGAACAACAATACCAACCAACCAGATCTCCCAGAGACTAAACCACCATCCAAAGAGTACACATGGGCAGACCCATGGCTCCAGCTGCATATGTAGCAGAGGATGGCCTTGTTTGGCACCAAGGGAGTAGAAGCCCTTTGTCATGACAAGCTGGACAACCCCACCCCCCAGTGTAGGAGAATGTCAGGGTGGGGAGGCATGAAGGGGTGTGTAGTTGGGTGTGGTAACACCCCAATACAAAAAGGTGTTGGGGGCTATTGGGATAGGGTGTATATGAATGGGAAACCTGAGCAGTGAAATGTAAATAAAAAAACATACAATAAAAACTCAAAATCTTAAATTTCCTTTAGTTGTCTTCTACATTTAAAGTTAAAAAGCACATTTCAATGTTCTGTACTGACAAACAAAAAATATATATTCTACAAATCATACGTTAAGATAAGATAGTAAGAGTACATTTTCAAATTTGTGAAATATAAATGAACTGGATAGTGTAAATAAAACTCCTATTCTCATATTTCTCAAAGTTTTTATAATTGTGTATAGTGCCCTAATGTGAAATATAATGACCATTTTCAGATTAAAAAGGAGATGTTGATTTATTGTTTCCTTAAAATTGTGGTGTCAATTGACTATCAATATGTGACCCTGTATTAAAATTTGTAAATTGTGTGCTGGCATTTTATTTGCTGACAAGATATATGGTGTTGTCATTTCCATAACACAATTATTACTTTCATTATATAAATGTTTGTGACTTCCTTGTCTGTCACACACATTAAAAAAAGACATAATTTTCTGAGATTACCATGTTGAAACGTTAAAATGAAAACTTGTGGAATACTCCAAAAGGCAACATTACTGGGCAATGCTACTCTCACACTACCTTTTGTTGTTATTGTTCCTGTTTGTTTTGTTTTTACTTTCTTTGTTTTTTTGTGTGTGTATGTTTGTTTGTGTAAAAAAAAGAAGATGTCTTTTAAGTGTCATGGAATGCAGAAAGAAGGTAGGAATGCAGTAATGTAGAATATGGATGATGAATCATGGGAGAAGAGCAACAGAGCACTGAGGTAAGCCAAATGAGAACCACTTGGTAGAAATACAGTGGCAAGTGAGTCAGGACCAGAATGTTAGCTGAGAAACTGCCCTAACAAAAATATCAACAATATTATACAGTTTTCTAAGGCTTTACTGTTAAGCCACAAATAAGACCTCTCAAAAACCTTGGAATATATTAATCTTAAGTCGATATACCTGCAATATTTTCATTTTGGTCCTTTCCTTTTTCATGTAATTGGGCTATTCTGATATAACATGTGGTGAGCACCCTATATTGTTTTCATGTAAAAAGTTTCTTGCTTCATATTTTTAGCCAATTCATCCCAAGAGGAGGTCAACTCTGATCTCTGGATATTTGTATCATTGGCTGAAACCATAGTGCCTTTGGCTAGTAAATACAAGCAAATTTATATCCTAGATTTTTTTATTTGAATAGAGGGCCTCATGTGTAGAGCCCAAGAAAAATAGTTTAAAAATTCCCAATAGAAAGGAAGGAGGCAACAAAAAATTTTATAATGATTAGTGTGACAGCCTCACTAGAGAACAAAGTTAAAAACAACCCTAGTTGCAAAACATGACCTCAGCATATATGTATTAGGCACTGCAAGATCTGTGTGAAGTGAACCAATGTATCAATAAGATGTTTTACTGGATCTTTATTTCCTGGTTCTTACAGATTCCCAAATTTGTCTCTTCCTTTATGACTGTGAATATCAGTCTGTGCTTTTACAAAACTCCTGAAGATTTTCACTATGAAGGAGATGTTATGATAGGTGCATTTTTTCCTATCCATACTTACTATTCTCCAAACAAAGTTCCACATAAAACTGTACCATACCAATATATGGACAATTATTTACAGTAAGTACAATTATTCATTTTTAATGTTTAGAATTCTTATATATTAATGGGTGTGATATTAAAATGTACTAATATGTTGGTTTACTTTAATGTAACAACTCATAGATATTCTAAAATCTATTTTTTAAATTTATTATAATTTTTACCACTTTTCCTCTCTCAGGTGGAAATAAATGTTAACATTGCATTTATTTATTTTGGTTTCTTCATTTGATTAACGAAGTAAACCTCTTATTTGCAATTGCTGTTATACCACAATGTCAGAATAGTTTTCAATATTATGGTCTCAAGGAAGGATAAATTAATCGCATCCTGACCTTGTTGCTCATATTCTGGGTGTGTCCCTGTGATTATTTCACTAAATGCACTAAGTCCTGAGTGTTTGTTATACTGCTTGATTGAAGAGGCTGTGGTTTTGCTACATGCAGCTAATTTCAAAATAGTGTATCACAATTAGAAGTTCTGAATACTTTTGTGCTGCACAGACATTTCACCTATCTCACGTTTTCTTATAAGTGTTTGCTGATATAAGTTTTTTTCTCCAATTCCCATTGTTTACTGATTTATGATTTTTTGCAGTATTTTCATTTTTATGGTTGTATTTACCAAGACATCATGACTATGAGTGGGTCAACTTTTGGCTGTTTTATCTTGTATGAAATATTCCAGATAGATGGATAGTGTCAGCAGGTCTTTATGAATTAGACAGGACTATTCCTGTATGTTTCCCAAAAAAGGAGATAAGATATATTTATCTCAACCAAACCTTCCAATTCCATGAAGAACATCTTATGTCTGTATTTATACAGAAAGTAGGGCACTGAAATAGAAAATTAAGACTTAGAAATCCCCTTAAAAGCATAACAAAACCTTTTGGGAGTTAACAAGTTAAAAATAACCAAAAGAAATACAAGTGTGAAGGTCAATTACACTCAGTATGACAATATTATGTGTTTGGTAAAATCATAGTGAGATATTAAGAATTTTATCAAACATAGTGTAGGAGAAAGAAAGTTTATTTTTGAATGCATATTGAACATTATGCTACTCTGAGGGATTTATTTTGAAAATTTAAAACAACAAATATGGTTATGGAAAATTTGATTTTTAGGTAAAATGATTGATATTCAGTATTTATTTATCTCCATTTATTTTAGAGAATACCACAATTTTCTCAAATGTTTAGCAGATAGGGAAATTTCAGTTGTTGGGTGTCTCTTCTATTTCATCATAATTAATGCTTCTTATAACTTCATTATCTCTGTGTCCTTTACACTCAGCAATTTCAGACATGAAAATGCATTGACTTGTTCTTCCATTATATTGTGCAGTATCAAGTCATTCACTGCAAAGACTACAGTTTTTGTGCTGTGAGTATTAGTGTCTGGCTTGTTCATTAAAAGTAAAATATTTTCCTTGTCACAAATATTTAACTTGTCAGAAAAAAATTATGATAGAAATTTATTGAAGTTTTTATAAATAGTTAACAGTATTATTCATTCTCTAAGCATAATCTTCCTATAGAATTGATCTCAAATAGGCATACATACTGCAAAGATAAAAACAGTCTTTTTTTTAAATTGGATATTTCTTTACTTACATTTCACATGTTATTCCCTTTCCTGGTTTCCTGTCCATAAGCCCCGTATTTCCTCCCCTTTCCCTTCTTCTATAAGGGTGTTCCCCTCCCTGTCCACCAGCCCTTAATGCCCCCTGGCATTCCCTTACACTGAGGTCCAACCTTGGCAGGCCCAAGGGCATCTCCTTCCTCTGGTGCTCAACAAGGCCATGCCCTGCTACATATGGAGTTGGAATCAGTCCATGTATAGTTGTTGGGTAGTGGTTTAGTCTCTGGAAGCTGAAAACATTCTTTTGTCATTCTTAGTAAATTCTTTACCTATCTGTTTGAAACTTTTCTATGCATTTTAAAGGGATGAATTCCTATCTTTCTCTGTGATTCTTATTCATATTGTGTAGTTTCCTGTTGAACATAGAAGGATTTTAAGAAGAAATTGGCTTTCTTAATTGTCACATTAATAGTATAGTCTTCTCAAATTTACTATAATATGAACATCTTTGTGTGTGGACAAACTTTGATATAGCTCACATTTTCAGGTGAAAGAAAAATTGTGAGGACAAATTTTCTCATCCTACAATGAGTATCTTGAGATCACTCAGGCCCTCTGATCAGGATCCTACACTTGTTAAAACAATATATTAGGCAATATGTTCAGTCACTTTATTGATCTTTGTAATATGATTTCAGATACAACTGAAAATGCCCTCTATATTTTTATGAGAGTAAATTACTTTCTCTCACATCAGTTAAAATATGGATATTAACTTTTATGTTCAAATGGTTTTAATCAACCATGTATTCATTTATTCTATTTCTAGCTTTATAAAGTTGACATATCACAAGAACATATCTCTTAGTCGTAGTTATATACCATCATCATCAATTTTTCATAATAAATAAAATTATCTGGTAATCTGTTTTAAAATATTTTACTTTATGGTATGTTTTATTCATATTTGATATTTTATGTCTATTGCTTAAATTACAGAAAGTAATATTACAGCTAGAGGTTTTCAATATTTATTCCCTGATAATATATAAACATTTATCATTTTAAATGCAGAAATATTTAGTTATAAACATTACATAGATAGATAGATTTTAACTAAACCAAATGAAGATTATATTTCTTTGAAAAATGAAAAATCTATGCAACATTGCATTGCCAATTTTACATATATTTTGAATGAATGTGGTGCTAATCTTAGCTAGATTTTGATTCTGAATTGGCTTTAACATTGATATCCTCTTTGAATTTCAGCAGTATATTTTTTTAATACATGGAGATATAGACTGGATCATGAGTGCTCACAAGTATCCTTCATGGCCTTCCTTTTATTTATGTTAATTAGAAAACCCTTTTCTTGGTGTTTTCCCTGTTGCTTCCACTTCCCTTCATTCATTCTCAGTTTAGGCTTTCCTTTGGCACTGAGATCTTGTTTGTTAGCTTTTTGTCAGTGTGTTTTTTAAGTATAATATAATATGGACAGATATTTTTGAGCAAAACCAGAAATACCAAAATGGCGAGCTCATAAAATATATAGCAAACTTTCTGCCCTAAGGATGTTTAGAAAGTCTCACTGAAGTAAGAACTGATGTCTCTTATTTTTCAGCATGGTAAGGATTAGAAATTCATCTCATACAGATAAATGTATGCATCCAATTAAAATATTCATGTTCAGTAATAATTCAGACATGTATAGACTGATTTTCTATAAAATTAATTTCATTCTCAAATAATATAATATTAAAAATGTAATGTTTTAATTTGTTTCACTGCAATTATGTAAGTAAATAGAGAATATTTTCTAAGATGCTCAAAAACGTTTATGTTGTAAAAAATTCATGCAGTCATTTCATAGATGTTTGATGTTTCCAAGTGATTTGTATGGTATTTTGTTGTAACTATCATATTTCTTGGAATATCATTTCTGATTTATCAGAATTGCTTTTTTTTTAGTACATTCAATCTTATATTGTAATATTGAACTAGGTTCCCACTTTCTTAACATTTCCACATGGGTCACACCTAATTTGAGTAACATCTAAAAACATGTAGGAGCTTTATGTATATTAATCATAATTTTGATCCAATATCTGAGAAAAAAGATTAAAAATCACTCTGAGGTAAGAAATTTAAAAAAATAATCAGAGACAATATTTTTTTTCATTCTATTGCTTGTTTTCTTGGGTGTGCCCATAATCCTTAGTGTTTACTTCTCTTTCCTTTTCTCTGGTTCTTTCTTTGGATGTTTTGCAGAACCTAAGAGTTCTTTGTGATGCTGAGAGTAGCAGTTATTTAAGTTATTTAAATCTAACTTTCCTATCATATGGCTGCTCTCCATCATGTATCTTTGTTCCTAGCCTGATTAACATACATCATTATCACTTTTATTTTCCACTAGACAGGTATTCAACTTGAAAGCTCAGTATCAGTTGATATTTTTCTGAAAACTCTAAGGAGATTCTTTTTAGTCTTTAAAAACCTATTCAGCCTGTGTAATTTTACTGCTATATATACTTCATTTGGTGGTGGATAGCATTTTGTATAATCTTTCCCTTGTAAGAATATTACATCTTCAGAAGACTACTTCAAAGAATATCCTAGAGAGAGAGAGAGAGAGAGAGAGAGAGAGTGTGTGTGTGTGTGTGTGTGTGTGTGCGCGTGTGTGTGTAAGCGCACGCGCATGTGTGTTTGCATGTGTATAAGTTTATAAGTTTATGTCCTTCTTGGCTATTAATAAGGAAAAGTCTATGAATTCAGAAAGAGAAAGGGAGATTCATAAGGTTTTACAAAGAGCAAAGGGAAAAGGAAATGATGTAATTAAGTCACAATGTCGAGAAAAATAATATAAATAGTTGTCATTTCAAAATATATTTATTTTATTCCATTTTCTATCAAAATCAGGAATTCAATATAGAATTATAAAGTTTGTCTTATTAAAATTTCTTTGCTCTGTGATTGATTATATTGAGATGCTTTGCTGTCTTTAGTATGCAATACATAAAAGTTATTCTAATGACTCATGCATAGGAAATTGTCGAAAATCATTTATTTCTTCAAATACATATGTGTGTGTGTTTATTTGAATACACAGTATTTATCAATGATAAAATGTTAGTTATTCTATTCCCCAAATTAAATATTTTTACCAATTCTTTTCCATTGAATAATATTAATTTATTTACTCAGTATTTTTCTGCTTTTTGTTAAAAAGAATTCAAAGTAAAAGAGTGATGACCTGAGGTAATATTTCACAAAAGAATGTGAGTTCATGCCTATAATCCAGTGATTATATGGAGTAAGTTCTAAGCTCATTTATTATCTACTAGCAATTTCAGACTGCCCTACTTAGAAAAATAATATCAGAGTTATGGTAACTGTTACCCATATGAAATGTATTTCATTTGTAATATTATTTAATATACATATTGTCTCTAAAATCTGATTGGTTTGATAATATATGATGAATTATCATAATTAAACATCTCAGAAGGTCAAGAGTAACGTATTAGAAAATCTGTAATTTAATGAGAAAGTGATTCATAATAGGTAGACTGATCTTCATAGTATAATCTAATAGATTATAAATGAAGTATGTTTTGAGGAACTATAGTCATTGTGTAGTCATATTAAGTGATCTTGCCAAATATTAACTTATTTACACAACCTAGTTCCACCTATATATAGTGAAAAATTAAACTGAATAATTTATGGGAACAAATATATAGTATAAAGTTTACTATACTTGATATATGTCCCATGTTGCATTCCTTTTGTATTTGCTGTCTATTTTGTCATTTATACAGGTATAATTTTAAGAACTATCAGTATATTATGGTTTTGGTATTAGCCATTGAGGAGATAAATGGGAACCCCAATCTTTTACCTAATATATCTCTTGGATTTGATTTCTATAATGTCAGATTCACTGAGAAGGAAACACTTATGAATGCTTGTATTTGGATCACAGGTCAAGGACAGAAAAATTTTTTACCAAATTACAATTGTAGCAAAAGAATTTTTACTGTTGCTCTCACAGGGACATCATGGACCACATCTGCCCAAATTGGAACATTACTTCAACTCTTTAAATTTCCTCAGGTAAGAGAATTTCGAGTGTGGACCTGGGAATAAGGTCTCTTTGTTCATACTTTAGGTGTTTTTAAAACTACAAGAAGAGTTTTCAAATTATTCAACATCAAAGAAGTAACAAAACACTTTAATTGGATCAAGATTTCTCTTAAATTCAGGTTCTTTGAAACTCACAGGCTGGGCAGGAATTTCTGTAAATTATGTAAATGTAATTATTCTTTAAAATTGAGAAAAAACTACCTTCCCCCCATTGTTATTTGTTGCTTCAGGAATGAAATGAAATTTTGCTCCATGTTAATATTCTTCCTCTTACTTGGTTCAGCTTTCTTTTGGACCTTATGATCCCATCTTGAGTGACCGTGGTCAATATTCTTCTCTGTATCAGATGGCCCCAAAGTACACGTCTCTTTCACTTGGCATTGTATCTTTGATGGTTCATTTTAGGTGGTCCTGGGTTGGTCTCATCCTTCCAGATGACCATAAAGGGAGTAAAATTTTATCAGAGTTCAGAGAAGATATGGGGAGAAAAGGAGTCTGCATAGCTTTTGTGAAAATAATCCCAGTCACATGGACTAGATATTTTAACAAATTCTGGGAAAATATGGATGAGACAAATGTCATAATTATTTATGGTGACATTGATTCCATCATAGGTATAATGCGAAATATTGGGCAAAGACTGTTGACGTGGAAAGTCTGGGTCATGAACACTGAACCTCATATTACTGATTATGCTGATTATTTCATGCTTGACTCATTTCATGGTAGTCTTATTTTTACACACCATTATGAAGAAAGTTTTCAACTTACTAAGTTTATTCAAACAGTTAATCCTTACAAATATCCAGAAGACATTTACCTTCCTAAGTTATGGCATTTGTTCTTCAAGTGCCCATTTTCTGATATTGACTGTCAACTATTGGATTACTGTCAATCCAATGCGTCTCTGGATGTATTACCTCGTCATATATTGGACACGGCAATCAGTGAAGAAAGCAACAACATCTACAATGCTGTGTATGCTGTGGCTCACAGTCTCCATCAGATGAGTCTTCAACAAGTACAAATACAGCCACATGAAAATGGGGAAGTGATGACCTTCTTCCCCTGGCAGGTAGTAGCCACTCTACTATATTGTGTCATCAGCACCTCTATATGTGAGATATGCAATTACAGAAAGTTGGGTATTATAAAATTATATTCATGTTGTTCATAATCTTAGGAATGTTTGTATTTCTAAACATTCTTCATTTCAAGGTCAAGACAGTTTCCAGTGTGTGTTTGTGATAAATGGGATGAAAGATTACAGGAGGATATGGTATTAGTCAAAACAAATGTCATGTCATCAATAGCTAGATATACAATATTCTCATGGTAAAAGTTACAATTAAAAATCAATAATTTTTCTGTAAATTTCTTATAACAGCAACAAATGAGTAGATACGTAAGTGAAACAATTAGAATGATTGTACACTTAAACAATTCTCTTTTATTATCCTTTATAAATCAGCAACTTCGTTTTAGATAGTCGATCTTTGTAGATAATCTGGAAGCAAATAGGTTTGGCTTGTATGGTATCCCACACAACCAGTCATTCACTTATTTATCATTATTAGAAGCTTCATCAATTTGCCATTTGCATCATACTTTAAGATAAATAAGACACATTCAAAAGTATATTTCATCTCGGTCTCTGGGACACAGTTTAATATAAATTTATAAATCTCTTTTAGCTAAACATTTTCCTAAAGGACATTGATGAGAGAGACAACATGAGTTTAGGTGGGAGAAAGAAATTAAATGCAGAATATGACATTTTTAACCTTTGGAATTTACCAAAGGGTCTTGGCCGTAAAGTCAAAATAGGATCTTTTTCAGGAAATGCTCCTGAGGGCCAACAGTTGTCCTTATTTGAGCCTATGATACTATGGGCAGAAAGATTTTCAGAGGTGAGTTATGTATTAAATCAATACTTTAACCTTGTGTTAATAAAATTTTAATTTCTGAAGAAATTACACTTGTTTTCTGTCTTAAGGTCCATTACACTTTGATTACCAATACAAAATACCACAATGGTAGTACTAGAGTATTGTATGTTCTCATTCTTTGTTTCAGATTAGTGGTACTATTTAGTGTTAAATAAGACCCACAGTATTCATTCATATAAATATTATTTAGTTTCTACCTGTCACATATTAGGAACACATTGGAAGAGGACATTTCCAGCTCTCAAATGTGTCTTGGTTCAATGTGTTTTAGAAAAATTTTCATTCCAGATTAATAACATAAAACAATATAAAATTTACTTTTTATTGTAGGATCAAACAACATTTCCAACGGTGATTCATGGAAAATGGTTTATTTTTAGTTATGATCCAAAAATATGAAATTCAATTATAGATAGAAGCATCACACTGAGGGTTAGTCGTGAAGACAGTCTCAAGAACTGCACATCTATACATCCATGTTTACAGTAAGAACAATGAGAAACCTAGAACTGAGGAGAAAATTAAAATGTTTCGATTCCAACCGCATTGAAAAAATTTCTCCAGCAAGTTTGTATCTTCAAAAGTTTAAATTACATTCCAAATAGTACTACAAATTTGGAAATAAGCACTCAAATACTTTAGTCCCTATGGTATTCAAAATACCATATAGGAACCCTGTTAGCGTCCCTTAACTGTTCATATATTTTCAATAGGTCCATTGTCAATCTTGCTTAAAAAATGTCTATTCCATGAACAATTAGGCTAGTTTTTCAGCCTCTAGTATAAGGAGACCTATATTGGGTGCATATGGAGAATCTACTGGCTTGCATATCTCCTGTAAATCTATACTTAAACAATTTCAGGGTGTGTGCATTATATTTGGAAATATATAATTTCCAAATTATGAGGATATATATGTAAACATCTTTATAAACACACACATATATATAAACATATATATTTATATATATTCTGTGAATTCAGAAAGGCATGAATAATGATGCTTTCTTCTACCTTCTATACACTCATTCTGAGACATCATCAAAATTTAAGTGTACCTTTTCAACTTTGGTTTCAAATTATCTATATATCTTTCCTAGAAATATGCATATCTGTTTCTATGTCCAATCTAAATCCTATCAAATTGACAGAGCAGATCCTCAGTCATGATGGAAGTAAATGTGATCAATGCATTAGTCAGAAAGTAGAAAGATTGTATCACTCAGGATTTGTCTTTTTATATTATATTCCCTATCACCTACTTTGCTCAAACTAACCCATTCTTCATTATGGCTACATATTCTCCAACACTCCAGTAATAATTATCCAATAAATCTTTAAGCACATATGTTTCTCCAGGGTATAATCTTTCTAAATAATCCTCTGTATTTACAAGAATACTTGGGAATTGATTGTAATACATTCAAAAATTCTATTTATGATGATTTTTGATAAAACACTAAGATTTAGATAACATTTCTTTAATTTTTTTCAGATCCCTCAGTCTGTATGCAGTAAGAGTTGTGTGCCTGGATTTAGAAAAGTAACTCTGGAGGGCAAGGCCATCTGCTGTTACAATTGCACTCCCTGTGCAGACAATGAGATTTCTAATGAGACAGGTAAATGCATGATTTACTGAAATCTTTCTCATTTCTCCACAGGACTCCATAATAATCTGGCCAATAAAATTGTCTAAATTCAAATCAGAAATAAATGTGTTCACTTTGTTTAGGATTTTAAATGTCATAATTCTTCAGCATCTCATTGAAATGGCCCACCATAGCCATTAAATATCATACATGATTTATATCTGTAGTTCTTCCAAATTGACCCTGGGAGAAAAAAAATATTTTCAGTGTAGTTCACAGTATGTTTTATTTGATGGTACCATTTAACACATATTGATAAAGTATTAATATAGGTTTTCCAGTTATATTTAAATAACTTTTAATACTCAGAATTTTTGCATCTTTATATTAATGATTATCTCAAACTAATTTTTCAAAATATATTTTCTCTCAATTTTTAGTTGTTCAATAATTTTGTACAATATGTTTTGATCACATTCAATCCTTCTTTTAGTTAGGGTTTTATCCAGTGAACAGGCACAATGGCCACATCTACTATTAAAAGAATGATATTTAATTGTGGCTAGCTTACAGGTTATGAAGTTCAGCCATTATCAAGGTGAGAGCATGGCAGCATCTAGGCAAGAATGGTGTTGGAGGAGCTGAGAGTTCTACATCTTGTTCTGAAGGCAAACAGGAGAAGACCTTCCAGATAGCAGGGTCTTGTAAAGCTTCTTTTTTTTTTTTTTTCGGAGCTGGGGACCGAACCCAGGGCCTTGCACTTGCTAGGCAAGCGCCCCACCACTGAGCCAAATCCCCAACCCCTAAGGTCATACCTCTTAATAGTGCCACTCCTCGGGCCAAGCATATACAAATCATCACATTCCACTCCATGGCTTCCTATTCATGTTCAAACTTAAGTCTACTCTACAGAGACATACCCAGCCATAACATAATAATAAAAATATCTTGTCTGTTTTCCACAATTCCCATAGTCTATAGCAGTCTCAACAATGTTAAAACTCCAAAGTTCAAAGACCTTTCTGAGTTTCATCTAATCCCCGAACTGCAATCCCCAAAGAAAGACAGCAAAGCAGCTGAGCAAACTACAAACTCTGCATCTCCACATCTGATATCAAAGTAGATTTCAATTCCCCAACTCATTTTTTTATCTTTGTTGAATATACAAACTTTTATCTTCTGGATTGGAACCATTCACTGTTAGCAACTTTCCTTGGCAAGTATTCCACAGCTCTGGCATCTTTAACCCCTTAGGGTCTCCAAGTCAACTTCAACTTCACAGCTTCTTAATCAAATGTCTTGGATCCATACATGATCTTCTGGTCTCCTCCAAAGGGCTTATGTCACTTCTCTAACTCTGCCCTATGGATCCTCTAACCTCTAGGATCTGGTTTTCTCCACTCCACCACTGCTCCTGGTATTCTCAGTGATCATGCCATGGTAATGACATCTCAAATATAGCATTTTCTGCTGCAAGTAGGCTTCACCAATAGTCTCTCAGAGGTTCTCTTCATGGTGTCTTGCCTCAGCTTCTTTGCCTGACCCTTTAACCTTGGGTCTTCAACTGCAGCTGAGGTTTCATCTTCACCAATGGTGTTCAATGGCATCTCATGGTGCCACACCTCAGCTGCTGTCCATGACCCCTACATACCTGAAAAGCCAGGATCACCAGGTCAATTCCTACGCATTACCAAGTACAGCTTTAGCTGTAGGTGCTACCTTGGTTATCTCTAGCATTCTTATACTCTAAGAAAATACTTCCAAGATTTCACCACAGTGATGTTGCTCCCTTCTTAAGAACTGCCAATTTCAAATTTCTAGATAACCAGCATAAATTTTTCTAGTAGTCCCTTCCATTCTTGCCTCAAAAGTCAGAGATACAAGGCTGCTGAGTTCTGCTGCTTCCTGGGACTTAAACTTTGTCCCCTTTACTCTATCATATCATCACCAGCCTTCTCTTTTCCTACTCCTTCACAGTCTATGCTTGGCTATCCTAGAACTTCCTCCATAGATTTACCTTGAATGCAGAGATCTGCAGTCCTATTTTCTAAGTACTAGGTTTAAAGATGGGTTCCCCCAAGGCTGCTCTTAAGCTTTTCTCTTCTTGGAAATTGCTCTTGATTAGGCTGACTTGAACTCAGAGATCTGCTTACCTCTCTCTCTCTCCTGACTTTGATAGTTTGTACCTCTATAACTGCCTAAGTTTAACTGGGTGAGATCTTTCCCCCCAATCCTACTCTCTTAATCAGCTTATTTCCTGGAACATAGAATTCAGCTCCAATCTACTCCCTGGTGCCCCTTTAATTCTTGAGCAACATATATTTTATTTTTCCTCTTTCATTTTGATTCTTTTTATTAAAAACAATTTCATAAAATTGAACGTTAGTAAGCACACAACAGAAGTTATACCAGGGTGTTTTGAGACTTCCCTTTTTAAAGCAATCTAAATCTCTTCAGCATAACCTCAGGCTGTCTCCTTGGAAAATAGCAAAAATTATATACATTTTTCACCAAAATACCACAAAATCATCTCTAAGTCACAACTAAAATTCTTCTCCATTGAAACATCTTGGACCAGGTTTGCAGAGTTCAAATCACTCTCAGCAACAAAAACTTTGATATTCCTACTAGGATAACCCTTAACCCCACTTAAGGATTCCTCCACTGTCCAAATCCAAAGCCACAAAATCCATATTCTTCTAAACAAAAGCACGTTCAAGTCTGTCACAGCAATACACCAGTACCAACTTCTTTCTTAGAGTTTTGCTGCTATGAATACACACCATAACCACAGCAACTCTTAAAATGGCAACATTTAATTGTGGCCAGGTTAAAATTTCAGATGTTCAGTCCTTTAATATTAAAGGAAGATCCAGGAAGGCATGGCATAGGCAAGCTGAGAGATCTACATCTTGTTCTGAGAGCAAAAATGACAAGACTGCCTTCCAGGCATCTAGGATGAATGTCTTAATGCCCATGAGTACAGTACCACACCTAGTCCAACAAGGCCACACCTCTTAATAGTGTCACTCCATGAGCCAAGCATATACAGCCAATCACAGCCCTCTCAATCCTCCCAGATCTAGTCCCTCTTTTCTAGCTATTCAATATTTTGCAATTAAACTTTCTAAAACTTCCTACGAAACTCATCTACTTTGGTTTTGGTAGATCTCACTTGACAGTTGTCAACCAACCATGAGATGCATGATAAAAATTGACTCTCTTCCAAACAGCTAATAATTGCCAATATCTTATTTTCCAGGGGTGTGTTTTTATGTTTTATTCCTACCTACACTCTCTATGTGGGAGTTTGCTCTGATTTAAATCTGCAACTTTCTTATTCATTTTCCCGCGGGCTATAAATTCATAATTCCAAGTGTCTAATAGGTCCAGAAAACAATAATTATCTGTAATGTGTAGTTATCTGCACATTACAGGGCTTCCTGCTTTCTCTTGGATAAAATTTTAACAAACATTTTATTTTGTTATTAAGAATTTTGGAGAAGATTAGAGTTTGAGATCTTTTGGGGGGAGATATATTATGAGAGACAAGTTTGAAATTTTAAAAGTGTATGTGAAATCTGGACTCTCTTTTTTTCTGAATTCTGCTTTTTTTCATCTTTATTAACTTGGGTTTTTCTTATTTACATTTCAATTGTTATTCCCTTTCCCGGTTTCTGGGTCAACATTCCCCTAACACCTCCCTCTCCCCTTCTCTATTGGTGTTCCCCTTCCCATCTTCCCCCCATTACCGTCCTCCCCCTCACGTTCACTGGGGTTCAGTCTTGGCAGGACAAGGGCTCCTCCTTCCACTGGTGCCCTCACTAGGCTATTCATTGCTACCTATGAGGTTGGAGCCAAGGGTCAGTGCATGTACAGTCTTTGCATAGTGCTTTAGTCCCTCGAAGCTCTGGTTGGTTTGCATTGTTGTTCATATGGGGTCTCAAGCCCCTTCAAATCAGAATATAAGAATTCAATCCACCAAGTGCTCAAGTGTCATCTCTGCCTGGATGCTGTCATGCTTATTGATACGGCAGAAATTGACTAACAGTGCAAACCTATAAGGAAACACCCCTGTTAAATAGATTTATAAGCTATTTTCTGTTCACAGGAATAGAACAATAACTAACATAGGATAACAACAAAATCCCTTAAAGATTTTTGAAAATTTTACCTAGAAAATATCTAGCTGAGTTTAATCAAAAGTCAATTGATAGTTATAGCTTTTATATACACATTTTCATTATTATTAGTTAGGTATCCTTTTCTGTTTCCTGTTGCTGAATGTAGATGCTACAGATTTTATTTTTAAATATGATAGATTAATTTGTATCACTATTTGAAATGTGAGAGTAACATTTTATTAAGGTCTGGTAGTGAGATTTGTTCTCATTAAGAACTTAGTGTGTATGATAGATGAACTATTGCCCAGAACTTTTCATATAATTCTTGTAAATACTGATCCACTTACCATATTACTGAATAAATTGATGAGGAGATTGTCATCATGAAAAATCTCTGCAATTAGGTCAATTCTTTTTATTGTTTAGGAATGAATATCTAGCACATGAATTAAAATTATAGAGGTATATGTACATACATGTATAATATGTGTTTGTATATGTACATAGGTAATATATGCATATATCTTATTTTATACATATAAATATTCATATTTATATAGATAGAGAGAGAAAAAGAGAGATAAACAGAGATATAGCAATATAGGGAGACAGAGACAGAGAACATGAGAGACACAGAGAATCACATTTTTATCATCATCAAAGTAAAAACATATTTTCTATCATTTATTTAATACTCCCATTATTGAATTTCAACCACACATATCTTTTAAATAAGTGTTATTGTATTGACATGGAATCATAAAATTTATAGTAAATTTTATTTTTCCTACTGTAATTACATTATAAAAAGTAGTAAAAATATTTTTAATGAACAGATAAAGTCTATTAAATGAGAATTAATGAAGATTTATTGTCAATTTTAACATGGTAATACATTACATATTATGAAAATACACAGAATCTGAACTGATAAACTTTATAAAAAGGTTTGGGTGACTAGGGTGACAGCTGTCAGTCCTACTATCTTCTAATTTTCCTTGATAGGAATTTATCATTTCACCATACACAGATTTTTAATAGATTTCAATTCAATTAAATGAATTTTGTCCCCTCGAGAAGATAACTTTTGAAAGAACCACTGTTACCTTCATACATGTTGTGATTTTGGCTGCAATTAAGGGAGTAGCATGTGTAGTAAATGAAATTTGCTATTTAATTTAAGGTCAGTTATAAAATAGATGAGAAACTACTACTAGTGCTTTCATGAAAGTCACAAAATCAACTTTTGAAATATAGTCATACTTTTTGTTCATACTTACTTAGATTTTGTGGTATTTAACTGTCATTTCTATGAAAATACTGACATGAGCATATGCTAGACATAAGCTGGCAGAGTACACAAATAAAGATATATGCAAGAGAGGAGCTAAGGAAAGCATGATGTCCATGAACACATTTCAAGGATATTGACTAGCTTTCTTCTTGGATTAAAACGATGACTACCAGATTTTTATGATAGACTTTACTTATGGCCTAAAATCATATAATTTTAAAACATATTTAAAAATACTTGGAGCTGCAACATATACTTTTGGATGTAATTTTTTGTATTACTTTAATGAGACTGCTCAGAAACTCTAGGCACCCAACATACATTTCTTCTGTTTTTTGTTTGGTTTTGTTTTGTTTTGTCTCTGTAGGTAGACTCTTAATAGAGGTAGTGTATATGGTTTTATAATCAGCTTCAATGTCATATTTTCTGTCTTCCCATCCTCAAAACCTCCTGCCTTGTCACAGATTTGTAAAGTTTAGTATATTTTAAAAGATTTTTTATTTACTTTTACCCTCCAGGTTTTATTATCCTCCTGCTCCACCCCCCCAACTGTTCCATATGCCACATCTCCTCCTTGCCTATGCTTGTGTCTCCACAAATATGTCTCCACCCCCTACCATACCAGACCTCTAAACTTCCTCAGACCTCCATTCCCTTGAGAACTAGGTTCATCTTCTCTGACTGAACCCAGACCCAGGTGTCCTCTGCTGTATATGTGTCAGGGGCCGCATCTCAGGTGATGTATACTGCCTGGTTGGTGATTCAGTGTCTGAGAGATCTCGGGGGTCCGGTTAACTGACAGTGCTGGTCCTCCTACAGTATTGTACTCAGTTTCCTCCAGCTTTTCCCTAATTCAACAGAGGGGTCAGCAGCTTCTGTTCTTTGGTTGGGTACACATATCGGAATCTGACTCTTTCAGCTGCTTGTTGGGTCTTTTGGAGAATATCATCCTACCTGAGGTGACTTCAGTAATTTTCAGTAACACTTGGCTGACAGCAAAGATTTAAACCTACAATAAACACAGGGAGATACTTAAGAGTCAAAAATAGCCAAAGACATGAAAAATGCATCACATGTACATGTTGAGTACCTATAAAATCTGTGAAGATTTATATGGTAATGCAAAGATCCTAAAATTAAAAAATGTCATCTAACTTGTCTAAATTTGGATATCTAGTATTTGAATACAAAGCATTTTCCTGCCCTATCTTGCTAATATTAAACAATTTGCCTAATAGTTAATAAGTTCAAGTCCTAGCACTTGAAACTTACATTGAATTCTATCTAATTTTCATACGGGCTAGAAATTGGAAATTTGCACTTGATTTCCCCAGCATCTTTACTGTCTATTGTAATTCAATATTTAAATTTCCTAAATCTGTAGATTACATTGCTATTGTCTATCTCCATGTAGTAGAACACTACATGCAATTATAAACTCAGGTTATGGAATTTATACAACTTACAGTGTATGCCATCTATAATGTAGAGATGTAACAAGACTAAGAGGTCTTTTAGAATATTCAATCTCTAGTTTTAAGAATAGGTAATATGCACAATTATGGTATCTAAAACAAAGGAAAAATAATTCTCAGTATTTTTCTATTTCTTAATATTGAGTGAAGAGTTGGATTAATTTAATCTTTCTTTTTTTAATTATATATTTTTATTTACATTTCAAATGTTATCCCCTTTTCCTGTTTCCAATCCTTAAACTCCCTATCCCATCCCTCTTCCCTATTTTTCTGTGAGGGTGCTCCCCCCCCCAAGCCACCCACCCCTTCCTGCCTCCCTGACCTGACACTCCCCTACATTGGGGGATTCAGCCTTGGCTGGACCAAAGGCTTCTTCTCCCAATTGGTGCCCAACAAGGCCATCCTCTGCTACATATGGAGCTGAAGCCATGGGTCTGTCTATGTGTACACAGTAGATGGGTATTAGTCCCAGGGAGCTCTGGTTGGTTGTTATTATTGTTCTTATGGGGTTACAAGCCCCTTCAGCTCATACAATCCTTTCTCCAACTCTTCCATTTCCAACCCACTTCTCCGTCCAATGATTGGCAGTGAGCAACTGCCTCTGTATTTGTCCAGGTATGGCAGAACCTCTCAAGAGACAGCTATATCAGGCTCTTGTCAACATGTACTCCTCGGCATCCCCAAGGATGTCTGGGTTAAATGTCTGTATATGGGATGGATCCCCATGTATGGCAGTCTCTTGATGGCCTTTCCTTTAGTCTCTGCTCCAAATTTTGTCTCTGTATTTCCTTCTGTGAATATTTTGTTGTTCCCCCTTCTAAAAGTCTGAAGCATCCACACATTGGTTTTCCTTTTTCTTGAGCTTCATGTGGTCTGTGAATTGTATCTTGTATATCCAAGCTTTGGAACTAATATCCACTTATCAGTGGAAATGTAGATAGCTTATGTAAGAGAAAGAATATGATGGTAGGGAAGAATGATTGAATGAAAACACATTATATGTGAACATGCATACTAGAAGAAATACATGAGAAAGAAGGAACACTATACAAATATTTAAATATTCATAACAGTGTGCTTATTACTTTTTTTCTGAGAAAAAAGGTAATGTGAAATTTGGAACATAGAAATGACTCAGAAAAAATAAGGTATCAATTCAGCCTGGACTCATGATCTCATGATAACCTACATTTCTGACCAGATGTGGATCAGTGTATGAAGTGTCCAGAGAGTCATTATGCAAATCCAGAGAAGAACCACTGTTTCCAGAAAACTGTGAGCTTTCTGGCCTATGAAGACCCCTTGGGGATGACTCTGGCCAGTATATCTCTCTGCTTATCTGCACTCACAGTCTTTGTTATTGGGGTCTTTGTGAAATACAGAGAGACCCCCATTGTGAAAGCCAATAATCGAGGTCTCAGTTCCACTTTGCTCATCACAATCACATTTTGTTTACTCTGTTCCTTGAACTTTATTGGTCAACCAAATGCAGCCACCTGTATCCTCCAGCAGACCATATTTGGAGTTGCATTCACTGTAGCTCTGGCTACTGTATTGGCCAAAACTGTTACTGTGGTCATTGCCTTCAAAGCCACCTTTCCAGGGAAAATGGTGAGGTGGTTAATGACATCAAGGGCCCCAAACTATATAATTCCTATCTGTATTCTGATCCAACTTCTTCTTTGTGCAATATGGATGGCTACCTCTCCTCCATTCATTGACCAAGATTTTCATGCTGAACATGGACACATCCTACTTTTGTGTAACAAGGGATCATCTCTTGCCTTCCACTGTGTTCTGGGATACCTCTGCTCCCTGGCAATTGGTGGTTACACCATGGCATTCTTATCTAGAAATCTGCCTGATACATTCAATGAATCCAAATTTCTGTCATTCAGCATGCTGGTGTTCTTCTGTGTCTGGGTCACATTTCTTCCTGTCTACCATAGCACTAAGGGGAAGGTCATGGTGGCTATGGAAGTATTCTCTATCTTAGCTTCCAGTGCAGCCCTCCTTGGTTTTATATTTATTCCTAAGTGTTACATTATCTTGTTGAGACCAGAAAAGAATTCATTTTATCATATGAGGGACAAAACACATTCTAGAAAGAATAAGTCTCTTAAAATATAGTTGAAAAATAAATTTAGTTTGAATTTATTCCCTATTCCATACTAAAAACATAAATATACAAGTATAAAATGGATTCATCTCCATCAAACGTTATTTCTTTAAACAATTATACTCTGGTGTTACAATATGAGAGAAAATTCTCTATTCCATTTATGAAAACCACATCTTCTCGTTTGCTCCTCAGTTCTCTTAGTCAATAAAGTGGTGGCATCATACCTGGGTAATGTTGAAATTTTAATCTTTCTTTGATATAAAAATTCCTTTGTTCTTTTCTTCTTTTAATGTGTTTATCAACCATAATTAGCATATAATTTCCTATGTCTGATTTAGTACAATATTTAATATGACATGCTCATCCAAATAAACTTTCTTAATGTCCATTAATAATTCATACTAATTTCATTGTTACATATGTAATTTATAAATTTTCATATATTTAATTTTTTTCATTTTAATTAAAGTGGGTATTTCTTATTTACATTTCAAATGTTATTGCCTTTCCAGGTTTCCTGTCCATCAGCTCCCTAGACCCTTCCCCTCACCTTCTGTATGGGTGTTCCCTTCCCAATTCACTCCCCATTACTACACATCCCCCCGAACAATCCCCTACACTGAGGGTCCAACCTTGGTAGGACCAGGGCTGTCCTTTCCACTGGTTCCTGAACAAGGCTATTCACTGCAATCTATGATGTTGGAGCTTAGGGTTAGATCATGTATAGTCTTTAGGTAGTGGTTTAGTTCCTGGAAGCTCTGGTTGGTTGGCATTGTTCTTCTTATGGGGTCACAAGCCCCTTCAGCTCTTTTAGTCCTTTCTCTAATTCCTTCAACAGGGGGTCCCATTGTCAGTTCATTGGTTTTCTGCTGGCAGTCGCCTCTGTATTTGACATGTTCTGGCTGTGTCTCTCAGGGAAGATCAATATCCAGTTCCTGTCAGTATGTACTTCTTAGCTTCATCTTATCTTGGTTGGGTGATCATATATATATATTGACCATATATATATAGGCCACATGTGGGGCAGGTTCTTAATAGCTATTCTTTCAGTCTCTGCTCTAAACTTTGCCTCTGTATCCCCTCCTATGGATATTTTTGTTCCCCTTTTAAAGAATGAGTGAAGCATCTGAATTTTGATAACCCTCCGTGAGTTTCATGTGGTCCATGTATTGCCTCTTGGATAATTCGAGCATTTGGGCTAATGTCCATTTATCAATGAATAAATACCATATGTGTTTTTCTGTAATTGTGTTACCTCACTTAGTATGATGTTTGCTTTTTCCATCTATTTGCCTATGAACTTCATAAAGTCATTGTTTTTGATAGGTGTGTAATATTCCATTGTGTAAATGTACTACATTTTTCTGTATCCATTCCTCTGTTGAAGGGCATCTGGGTTCTGTGCAGATTCGGCTATTATAATTAAGGCTGTTATGAACATAATGAAGCATGTGTCTTTGTTGTATGTTGGAGCATCTTTTGGGTATATGTTCAGGATAGGTATAACTGGGTCCTCAGGTAGTGGAATGTTCAATATTCTGAGGAAACTCCAAGGGAGTTTGTACCAGTTTGCAATCCCACCAAAACTGGAGGTGTGTTCATCTTTATCCACATCCTTACCAGCATCTGCTGTCACCTGAGTTTTTGATCTTAGTCACTCTGACTAGTGTGATCTGGAATCTCAGGGTTGTTTTGGTTTACATTTCCTTGATGACTAAGGATGTTGAACAATTCTGTAGGTGCTTCTTAGCCATTGGATATTTCTCAGCTGTGAATTCTTTGTTTAGCTCTGTACCCCATTTTTAATAGGGTTATTTGACTCTCTGAAATCTAACTTCATTACTTCTTTGTATACTTTGGATATTAGTTGTCTATCAGATGTAGGATTGGTAAAGATCTTCTTCCAATCTGTTGATTGCCATTTTGTCCTAGTGACAGTGTTCTTTGCATTACAGAAGGTTTGCAGTTTTATGAAGTACCTTTTATTGATTCTTGATTTTAGAGCATAAGCTATTGGTGTTCTGTTCAGGAAATTTTCCTTAGTGCCCATGTTTTGGAGGCTCTCCACATTTTTCTTCTATTAGTTTGAGTGTATCTGGTTTGATGTGGAGGTCCTTGTTGCACTTGGATTTAAGCTTTGTACAGGACAATAAAAATGGATCAATTTGCATTCTTATACATACAGACCTCCAGTTGAACCAGGACCATTTGTTGAAAATGCTCTTTTTTCGATTGGATGGTTTTAGCTCCTTTGTCAAAAAGCAAGAAGCAAGTGACTATAGGTGTGTGGGTTCATTTCTGGGTTTTTAATTCTATTCCACTGATAAATCTGCCTGTCTCTGTACCAATACCATACAGTTTTTTTGTCCATCTTTTTTAAATATGGTATTCCTAATTTACATTTAAAATGTTATTCCCTTTCTTGGCTTCCAGGCCAACATCCTCCTAACTCCTCCCTCTCCCCTTCTATATGGGTATTCCCCTCCCCATCCTCCCCCATTACCACCCTCCCCCCAACAATCCCATTCACTGGGGGTTCAGTCTTGTCAGGACCAAGGGCTTCCCCTTCCACTGGTGCCCTTAATAGGCTATTCACGGCTACCTATGCAGTTGGAGCCCAGGGTCAGTCCATGTATAGTATTTGGGTAGTGGCTTAGTCCCTGGAAGCTCTGGTTGGTTGGCATTGTTGTTCATATGGGATCTCAGGCCCCTTCAAGTTCTTTCAGTTCTTTCTCTGACCCTTCAATGGGGGTCCCTTTCTCACTTCAGTGGTTTGTTGCTGGCATTCACCTATGTATTTGCCCTATTCTGGCTGTGTCTCTCAGAAGAGATCTACATCCAGTTCCTGTCAGCCTGCACTTCTTTTCTTCATCCATCTTATCTAGTTTGGTGGCTGTATCTGTGTGGGCCACATGTGAGGCAGGCTCTGTATGGGCATTCCTTCAATCTATGTTCTAAACTTTGCCTCCCTCTCCCCTCCCAAGGGTATTCTTGTTCCCCTTTTGAAGAAATGCATCTGCATTTTGGTCATCCTTCTTGAGTTTGATGTGTTCTGTGCATTTAGGGTAATTCAAACATTTGGGCTAATATCCACTTATCAGTGAGTGCATACTATGGGTGTTTTTCTGTGATTGGGTTACCTCACTCAGTATGACATTTTCCAGTTCCATCCATTTTCCTATGCATTTCATAATATCATTGTTTTTGATAGCTGAGTAATATTCCATTGTGTAGATGTACCACATTTTCTGTATCCATTCCTCTGTTGAAGGGCATCTGAGTTCTTTCCAGCTTCTGGTATTATAAACAAGGCTGCTATGAACACAGTGGAGCATGTGTCTTTGGTATATGTTGGAGCAACTTTTGGGTATATGCCCAAGAGAGATATAGCTGGTTCCTCAGGTGTGCAATGCCCAATTTTCTGAGTAACCTCCAGAATGATCTCCAGAATGGTTGTACCAGTATGCAATCCCACCAACAATGGAGTAGTGTTCCTCTTTCTCCACCTCCTCACCAGCATCTGTTGTCGCTGGAGATTTTTGATCTTAGCCATTCTGACTGGTGTGAGGTAGAATCTCAGGATTGTTTTGATTTACATTTCCCTTATGACTATAGATGTTGAAAATTTCTTTAGGTGCCTTTCAGCCATTCGGCATTCCTCAGTTGTGAATTCTTTGTTCATTTATGAACCCCATTTTTAATAGGGTTATTTCTCGACCTGTAGTCTAACTTGGTGAGTTCTTTGTATAGTTTGGATATGAGCCCTCTATCAGTTGTAGGATTGGTAAAGATCTTTTCCCAATCTCTTGGTTGCCGTTTTGTCCTAACAACAGTGTCCTTTGCCTAACAGAAGCTGTATAGTTTTATGAGATCCGATTTGTCGATTCTTGATCTTAGAGCATAAGCCATTGGTGGTTTTGTTCAGGAAATTTTTCCCAGTGCCCATGTGTTTGAGATTCTTCCCCACTTTATCTTCTATTAGTTTGAATATATCTGGTTTGATGTGGAGGTCCTAGATCCTCTTGGACATAATCTTTGTACAGGATGATAGGAATGGATTGATCTGCATTCTTATACATGTGGACCTCCAGTTGATCCATCACCATTTGCTGAAAATGCTATCTTTTTTCCAATGGGTGGTTTTGGATTCTTCGTCAAAAATCAAGTGACCATAGGTGTGTAGGTTCATTTCTAGGTTTTCAATTCTATTCCACTGGTCTGTCTGCTTGTCACTGTACCAATACCATACAGTTTTTATCACTAGTGCTCTGTAATACTGCTTGAGTTCAGGGATAGTGATTCCCCCAGGAGTCCTTTTATTGTTGAGGGTAGTTTTAGCTATCCTGGGTTTTTTGTTATTCCAGATGAATTTGCAAATTGTTCTGTCTAACTCTTTGAAGAACTGGATTGGTATTTTGATGGGGATTGCATTGAATCTGTAGATCACTTTTGGTAAAATGGCCATTTTTACTATATAAATCTTGCCAATCCATGAGCATGGGAGATCTTTCCATCTTCTGACATCTTCGATTTCTTTCTTCAGAGGCCTGAAGTTCTCATCATACAGATCTTTCACTTGCTTGGTTAAAGTCACACCGAGGTATTTTATATTATTTGGGACTATTATGAAGGGTGTTGTTTCCTAATTTATTTCTTGGCTTGTTTCCCTTTTGTGTAGAGGAAGGTTACTGATTTATTTGAGTTAATTTTAAACCCAGCCACATTGCTGAAGGTGTTCATCAGGTTTAGTAGTTCTCTGGTGGAACTTTTGGGATCACTCAAATATACTATCATATCATCTGCAAATAGTGATATTTTGACTTCTTCTTTTCCGATCTGTGTCCCTTTAATCTCCTTTTGTTGTTTGATTGCTCTGGCTAGAACTTCAAGAAGTATATTGAATAAGTAGGGAGAGAGTGGGCAGCCTTCTCTAGTCCCTGATTTTAGTGGGATTGCTTCAAGTTTCTCTCCATTTAGTTTAATGTTAGCAACTGGTTTGCTGTATATGGCTTTTACTATGTTTAGGAATGGGCCTTGAATTCCTGTTCTTTTCAGGACTTTTATCATAAAGGGTGTTGAATTTTGTCAAATGTTTTCTCAGCATCTAATTGAATGATCATGTGGCTTTTTTCTTTCAGTTTGTTTTCATAGTGGATTACGTCATTTGTTTTCTGTATCTTAAACTATCCCTGTATACCTGGAATGAAGCCTACTTGATTATGATGGATGATTGTTTTGATGTGTTCTTGGATTCGGTTTGCAAGAATTTTATTGAGTATTTTTGCGTCGATATTCATAAGGGAAATTGGTCTGAAGTTCTCTTTCTTTGTTGGGTCTTTGTGTTGTTTAGGTATAAGAGTAATTGTGTAACATCCTGAGTGAGGTAACGCAATCACAGAAAAACACACATGGTATGCACTCATTGATAAGTGGCTATTAGCCCAAATGCTTGAATTACCTAGATGCCTAGAACAAATGAAACTCAAGACGGATGATCAAAATGTGAATGCTTCACTCCTTCTTTAAAGAGGAACAAGAATACCTTGGCAGGGAATAGAGGCAAAGATTAAAACAGACACAGAAGAAACACCCATTCAGAGCCTGCACCACATGTGGCCCATACATATACAGCCATCCAATTAGACAAGATGGATGAAGCAAAGAAGTGCAGGCCGACAGGAGCTGGATGTAGATCTCTCCTGAGAGACACAACAAATACAGAGGCGAATGCCAGCAGCAAACCACTGAACTGAGAATGGGACCCCCGTTGAAGGAATCAGAGAAAGAACTCGAAGAGCTTGAAGGAGCTCGAGACCCCTTATGAGGAACAATGCCAAACAACCAGAGCTTCCAGGGACTAAGCCACTACCTAAAGACTATACATGGACTGACCCTGGACTCTGACCTCATAGGTAGCAATGAATATTCTAGTAAGATCACCAATGGAAGGGGAAGCCCTTGGTCCTGCTAAGACTGAACTCCCAGTGAACGTGATTGTTGGGGGGAGGGCGGCAATGGGGGGGAGGATGGGAGGGGAACACCCAAAAGAAGGGAGGGGGAGGATTAGGGGATGTTTGCCGAAACCGGAAAGGGAATAACACTCAAATGTAAATAAGAAATACTCAAGTTAATAAAAAATCTGTATGATTAAATGTCCTCTGGCAGAGATACTCCCCATAACTTAAAAAAAAAAAAGAGTAATTGTGGCTTCATAGAAGGAATTCGGTAGTGCTCCATCTGTTTCAATTTTGTGGAATAGTTTGGATAGTATTGATATGAGGTCTTCTATGAAGGTCTGATAGAATTCTGCACTGAATCCATCCAGACCTGGGTTCTTTTTGGTTGGGAGACTTTTAATGAATCCTTCTATTTCTTTCGGAGTTATGAGGTTGTTTACCTAGTTTTTCTATTCCTAATTTAACTTCAGTATTTTTTGTATTTCCTCTGATTCTGTTGTTATGTCTCCCTTTTCATTTCTGATTTTGTTAATTTGGACACACTCTCTGTGTCCTCTCGTTAGTCTGGCTAAGGGTTTATCTATCTTGTTGATTTTCTCAAAGAACCAACTTTTGGTTCTGTTGATTCTTTCTATGGTCCTTTTTGTTTCTACTGGGTTAATTTCAGCTCTGAGTTTGATTATTTCCTGCCTTCTACTCCTGGCTTTACTTGTTTCTTTTTGTTCTAGAACTTTTATGAGTACTGTGAAGCTGCTTTTGTATGCTCTCTCATGTTTCTTCTGTTGGCACTCAGAGCTATGAGTTTTCCTCTTAGAAGAGCTTTTATTGTGTCCCATAAATTAGGTTATGCTGTAAATTCATTTCCAGTAAATTTTAAGAAGTCTTTAATTCCTTTCTTTATTTCTTCCTTGACGAAGTTACCAAGGAGTAGGCATTGTTCACCTTCTATGTTTATGGGGGCTTTCTTTCCTTCTCGTTGTTATTGAGACCAGCCTTAGTCCTTGTTGATCTGATATGATGCATGGGATTATTTCTATCTTGCTGTATATGTGGATGCCTGTTTTCTGACCAATTATATTGTCAATTTTTGAAAAGGTACCATGAAGTGGTAAGAAGAAGGTATATCCTCTTGTTTTAGGATGGAATGTTCTATTAATATCCGTTAAGTCCATTTGATTCATAACTTCAGTTAGTCTTTCTATGTCTGTGTTTAATTTCTGTTTCCAAGATCTGTCCATTGATGAGAATAGACTGTGGAAATCTCCTACTATTATTGTGTGAGATGCAATGTGTGCTTTAAGCTTTAGTAAGGTTTCCTTTATGAATGTAGGTGTCCTTGTATTTGAAGCATGGATATTTATGATTGAGAGTTCATCCTGGTGGATTTTTCCTTTGATGAATATGAAGTTTCTTTCCTTATCTATTTGATGACTTTTTGTTGAAAGTTTATTTTATTTGATATTAGAATGGCTACTGCAGCTTGCTTCTTTGGACCATTTGTTTGGAAAATGGTTTTCCAGTAATTTATTCTGAGGTTCTGTCTTTGCCTCTGAGGTGTGTTTTGTATAGTCAGCAAAATGCTGGGTCCTTTTTACATATCCAGTCTGTTAATCTGTGTCTTTTTATTGGGGAATTGAATTCATTGATTTTGAGAAATATTAAGGAATAGTGACTGTTGTTTCCTGTTATTTTCATATTTAGAGGTGGGATTATGCTGGTGTGCTTCTCTTCTTTTGTTTTTCTTGAAAGGAGATTACTTTCTTGCTCTTTCTACGGTGTAGTTTCCCTCCTTGTGTTGGGCTTTTCCATGTATTATCCTTTTTTGTGCTGGTTTTGTATAAATATATCATGTAAATTTGGTTTGTCATGGAATATCTTGGTTTCTCCCTCAATGTTAATTGATAGTTTTGCTGGATATAGTACACTGGGCTGGTATTTGGGTTCTCTTAGGGTCTGTATAATATTTGTATGTGATCTTCTGCCTTCCATAGTCTCTGGTGAGAAATCTGGTATAATTATGATAGGTCTGCCTTTATATGTTACTGCTTTTAATATTTTTTTCTTTGTTTTGTGCATTTGGTGGTTTGACTATTATGTGACAGGAGGAATTTCTTTTCTAGTCAAATATGTTTAGACGTCTCTAGACTTCTTGTATGTTTACGGGCTTCTCTTTCCTTAGGATAAGAAGTTTCTTCTATGATTTTATTGAGGATATTTACTAGCACTTTAAGTTGGGAGTCTTTGCTCTCTTCTATACCTATTATCCTTAGTTTTGATCTTCTCATTTTGTCCTGGATTTCCTGTATGTTTTGGGTTAGAAATTTTTTCTGTTTTATATTATGTTTGACAGTTGTGTCAACATTTTCTATGGTATCCTCTGCTTCTGAGATTCTATCTTCTATCTCTTGTATTCTGTTCGAAATACTTGAACCTATGACTCCTAATCTCTTCCTTAGGTTTCCTATACTCCAGGGTTGTCTCTCTTTGTGCATTTTTTATTGTTTCTATTTCCATTTTTAACTCCTGGATAGTTTTGTTCATTTCTTTCTCCTATTTGTTTGTGTTTTCCTGTAGTTCTTTATGGGATTTTCATGTTTCCTCTTTAAGGGCTTCTAATTGTTTACTTGTATTTTCCTGTATTTCCTCAGGGAGTCCTTTATGACTTTCTTAAAGTCCTCCATCATCTTGATAAAATGTGATTTTAAACCTAAATCTTGCTTTTCCTGTGTATTTAGGTACCCAATGTCTGATTTGGTGGGACAACTGGGCTCTGTTGATGCCAAGTAGTCTTGTTTTCTGTTTGGATTCCCATGCTTGCCTCTCGCTATCAGGTTGTCTCTACTATTAACCTGTCTTTCTGTTTCTAATAGTGGTTTTACCCTCCTATGGGCTTGTGTGTCAACACTCCTGTAAACCTGTTTTCATGTTTTCTTTCAGCATGTTATGGGAAAACAGTGTTCTGCTCTCAGGCATGTAGTTGCTCCTGGCATCTGGCTTTCAGCTCTCTGCCAGCACAGCAACTGTGTGCCCTGCTCCTAATGCTCTAGGACCCTGTGTGCACTGTGCACAGAAGGCACTAGGCATTTTCCTCTGTGTTGGGAATGTGGACAGAGAGTAGTCTCCTATGTTTTCTCAGCAATGTCTGTATTTTTGAGGGTCCTGCTTTCTCCCCCATGGGATTTGGATGTAGGGAGCTATTTGACTGGTTTAGTTCAGATTTGGGCACAGAATTGGAATGTTGGGCTCCTGCAGCTGACTGCTCTTATATACCTGTGTCCAGAGGCACTATGCAGTTTACTCTTGGGCCAGGGATTTGGGCAATGTGGGCAAAAGTGGCAGTCTGTCCTGCCCTGCATTTACAGGATTGTCCATACTTCTCCATAGCTCCCTTTGGTAGCCAGGAGGTATGGACAGGGATTGGGAAAGTTCTGGCCACAGTCAGAGACTGGAAGTGCCGGGTCCCAGAAGACTTCTGCCTTTGTGTGTCCTGAAACCAATAGGCAGGTCAATTGGACCAGAAAAGTTGGCCTTATTTCTGCTCTCAGGCATGTAGTTGGACCTGGTAGCTGGGTTTCAGATCTCTGAGAAGGTAGCAACTAGAAGGTTGCTCCCCCTACTTCTCCTAGATCCCTGTGTGCAGGGGTCACAGATGGCACTAGGCATTTTCCTTTTGAGTCTAGAATGTGGTCAGAGAGTAGCCTCCTCTGGTTTCTCAGGAGTGTCCACACTTCTGAGGGTCTAGCTCTCCTCTGACTGGATTTGGGTGAAGGGAGCTGTTTTATTGGTTCAGTTCAGATCTCTGTGCAGATCTGGACCACAGGGCTCCTGCTGCTGATAGCTCCTATATTCCTGTGTCCAGTAGCACAAAGCAGTTTCCTCTTTGGACAGGGACATGGGCAAAGATGAACAGAAGTGACAGTCTGTCCTGCCCTGCAGTCTCAGGACTGCCTGCACTTCTGGGTCTTCAGCTCTCTCTCTCCCAAGAGATTTTTCATATATTCAATTTTCAATACACAAGATTTCAAAATGAATAAAATTGTATTTCTAAATATATTAAGACATTTATTTAATTTTTACTGTTTTGTTTAGTTTTATGTAGTTATATTAAAAACAGAGGGTATCATTATATAAATGTAATCATATTTAGAAATAATGACATTCTAGTTTATTGTGTAAAATGTTACATAATAATTATATGTGGAATTGTATAGAAATGTATTTTGTTACTAAAAATGAAATATGAGTCAATCCAGAAAAATCATCACATTTTGAATTACATTTGGTCCATATTTATAGTATGGATTATACTATTATGATTATTCAAATTAACCGAATGTTCAGAGATTTGAAATCTAGCTGACCATCCTTGTTTCCATAAGAGTTCTGAGCCTGAGATTGATCTGTCATGCATTACTAAAAACATGTCTCTTGATTTATTTATTTATTTATTTATTTATTTATTTATTTATTTATTTATTAACTTGAGTATTTCTTATTTACATTTCCAGTGTTATTCCCTTTCCCGGTTTCCGGGCCAACATCTCCCTAACCCCTCCCCCTCCCCTTCTTTATGGGTGTTCCTCCTCCCCCCCCATTGCCGCCCTCCCCCCAACAATCACGTTCAGTCTTAGCAGGACTCAGGGCTTCCCCTTACACTGATGATCTTACTAGGATATTCAATGCTACCTATGAGGTCAGAGTCCAGGGTCAGTCCATGTATAGTCTTTAGGTAGTGGCTTAGTCCCTGGAAGCTCTGGTTGTTTGGCATTGTTCCTCTAAGGGGTCTCGAGCTCCTTCAAGCTCTTCGAGTTCTTTCTCTGATTCCTTCAACGGGGGTCCCATTCTCAGTTCAGTGGTTTGCTGCTGGCAATCATCTCTGTATTTGCTGTATTCTTGTTGTGTCTCTCAGGAGAGATCTACATCCAGCTCCTGTCGGCCTGCACTTCTTTGCTTCATCCATCTTGTCTAATTGGGTGGCTGTATATGTATGGGCCACATGTGGTGCAGGCTCTGAATGGGTGTTTCTTCTGTGTCTGTTTTAATCTTTGCCTCTCTATTCCCTGCCAAGGGTATTCTTGTTCCCCTTTTAAAGAAGGAGTGAAGCATTCACATTTTGATCATCTGTCTTGAGTTTCATTTGTTCTAGGCATCTAGGGTAATTCAAGCATTTGGGCTAATAGCCACATATCAATGAGTGCATACCATGTGTGTTTCTCTGTGATTGGGTTACCTCACTCAGGATGATATTTTCCAGTTCCAACCATTTGCCTACGAATTTCATAAAGTCATTGTTTTTGATAGCTGAGTAATATTCCATTGTGTAGATGTAGCATATTTTCTGTATCCATTCCTCTGTTGAAGGGCATCTGGGTTCTTTCCAGCTTCTGGCTATTATAAATAAGCCTGCTATGAACATAATGGAGCACGTGTCTTTTTTATATGTTGGGGCATCTTTTGGGTATATGCCCAAGAGAGGTATAGCTGGATCCTCAGGTAGTTCAATGTCCAATTTTCTGAGGAACCTCCAGACTGATTTCCAGAATGGTTGTAACAGTCTGCAATCCCACCAACAATGGAGGAGTGTTCCTCTTTCTCCACATCCTCGCCAGCATTTGCTGTCACCTGAGTTTTTGATCTTAGCCATTCTCACTGGTGTGAGGTGAAATCTCAGGGTTGTTTTGATTTGCATTTTCCTTATGACTAAAGATGTTGAACATTTCTTTAGGTGTTTCTCAGCCATTCGGCATTCCTCAGCTGTGAATGCTTGTTTAGCTCTGAACCCCATTTTTTAATAGGGTTATTTGTCTCCCTGCGGTCTAACTTCTTGAGTTCTTTGTATATTTTGGATATAAGCCCTCTATCTGTTGTAGGATTGGTAAAGATTTTTTCCCAATCTGTTGGTTGCCGTTTTGTCCTAACCACAGTATCCTTTGCCTTACAGAAGCTTTGCAGTTTTATAAGGTCCCATTTGTCGATTCTTGATCTTAGAGCATAAGCCATTGGTGTTTTGTTCAGGAATATTTTTCCAGTGCCCATGCATTCCAGATGCTTCTCCAGTTTTTCTTCTATTAGTTTGAGTGTATCTGGTTTGAAGTGGAGGTCCTTGATCCACTTGGATTTAAGCTTTGTACAGGGTGATAAGCATGGATCGATCTGCATTCTTCTACATATTGACCTCCAGTTGAACCAGCACAATTTGCTGAAAATGCTATCTTTTTTTCCATTGGATGGTTTTGGCTCCTACGTCAAAAATCAAGTGCCCATAGGTGTGTGGGTTCATTTCTGGGTCTTCAATTCTGTTCCATTGGTCTATTTGTCTGTCTCTGTACCAATACCATGCAGTTTTTATCACTATTGCTCTGTAATACTTCTTGAGTTCAGGGATAGTGATTCCCCCTGAAATCCTTTTATTGTTGAGGGCAGTTTTAGCTATCCTGGGTTTTTTGTTATTCCAGATGAATTTGCAAATTGTTCTGTCTAACTCTTTGAAGAAATGGATTGGTATTTTGATGGGGATTGCATTGAATCTGTAGATTGCTTTCGGTAAAATGGCCATTTTTACTATATTAATCCTGCCAATCCATGAGCATGGGAGATCTTTCCATCTTCTGAGATCTTCTTCAATTTCTTTCTTCAGAGTCTTGAAGTTCTTATTGTACAGATCTTTCCCTTGCTTGGTTAAAGTCACACCGAGGTACTTTATATTATTTGGGTCTATTATGAAGGGTGTCGTTTCCCTAATTTCTTTCCCTGCTTGTTTCTCTTTTGTGTAGAGGAAAGCTACTGATTTATTTGAGTTAATTTTATACCCAGCCACTTTGCTGAAGTTGTTTATCAGCTTTAGTAGTTCTCTGGTGGAACTTTGGGGATCACTTAAATATACTATCATATCATCTGCAAAAAGTGATATTTTGACTTCTTCTTTTCCGATCTGTGTCCCCTTGACCTCCTTTTGTTGTCTGATTGCTCTGGCTAGAACTTCAAGAACTATATTGAATAAGTAGGGAGAGAGTGGGGAGCCTTGTCTAGTCCCTGATTTTAGTGGGATTGCTTCAAGTTTCTCCCCATTTAGTTTAATGTTAGCAACTGGTTTGCTGTATATGGCTTTTACTATGTTTAGGTATGGGCCTTGAATTCCTATTCTTTCCAGGACTTTTATCATGAAGGGGTGTTGAATTTTGTCAAATGCTTTCTCAGCATCTAATGAAATGATCATTTGGTTTTGTTCTTTCAGTTTGTTTACATAATGGATCACGTTGATGGTTTTCTGTGCATGGTTTTCCGTAAACCATCCCTGCATGCCTGGGATGAAGCCTACTTGATCATGGTGGATGATTGTTTTGATGTGCTCTTGGATTCGGTTTGCCAGAATTTTATTGAGTATTTTTGCATCGATATTCATAAGGGAAATTGGTCTGAAGTTCTTTTTCTTTGTGTGGTTTAGGTATAAGAGTAATTGTGGCTTCATAGAAGGAATTCGGTAGTGCTCCATCTGTTTCAATTTTGTGGAATAGTTTGGTTAATATTGGTATGAGGTCTTCTATGAAGGTCTGATAGCATTCTGCACTAAACCTGTCTGGACCTGGGCTCTTTTTGGTTGGGAGACCTTTAATGACTGCTTCTATTTCGTTCGGAGTTATGGGGTTGTTTTACTGGTTTATCTGTTCCTGATTTAACTTCGGTACCTGGTATCTGTCTAGGAAATTGTCCATTTCCTGCAGATTTTCAAGTTTTGTTGAATATAGGCTTTTATAGTAAGATCTGATGATTTTTTTGAATTTCCTCTGAATCTGTAGTTATGCCTCCCTTTTCATTTCTGAGTTTGTTAATTTGGATACACTGTCTGTGTCCTCTCGTTAGTCTGGCTAAGGGTTTATCTATTTTGTTGATTTTCTCAAAGAACCAACTTTTGGTTCTGTTGATTCTTTCTATGGTCCTTTTTGTTTCTACTTGGTTGATTTCAGCTCTGAGTTTGATTATTTCCTGCCTTCTACTCCTCCTGGGTGTATTTGCTTCTTTTTGTTCTAGAGCTTTTAGGTGTGCTGTCAAGCTGCTGACATATGCTCTTTCCTGTTTCTTTCTGCAGGCACTCAGAGCTATGATTTTTCCTCTCAGCACAGCTTTCATTGTGTCCCATAAGTTTGGGTATGTTGTACCTTCATTTTCATTAAATTCTAAAAAGTCTTTAATTTCTTTCGTTATTTCTTCCTTGACCAGGTTATCATTGAGTAGAGCGTTGTTCAACTTCCACGTATATGTGGGCGTTCTTCCCTTATTGTTATTGAAGACCAGTTAGGCCGTGGTGGTCTCATAGCACGCATGGGATTATTTCTATCTTTCTGTACCTGTTGAGGCCCGTTTTTTGACCAATTATATGGTCAATTTTGGAGAAAGTACCATGAGGTGGTGAGAAGAATGTATATCCTTTTGTTTTATGACAGAATGTTCTATAAATATCTGTTAAGTCCATTTGGTTCATGACTTCTCTTAGTCTGTCTATGTCTCTGTTTAATTTCTGTTTCCATGTTCTGTCCATTGATGAGAGTGGGGTGTTGAAATGTCCTACTATTATTGTGTGAGGTGCAATGTGTGCTTTGAGCTTTAGTAAGGTTTCTTTTATGTATGTAGGTGCCCTTGTATTTGGGGCATAGATATTTAGGATTGAGAGTTCATCTTGGTGGATTTTTCCTTTGATGAATATAAAGTGTCCTTCCTTATCTTTTTTGATGACTTTTAGTTGAAAATTGATTTTATTTGATATTAGAATGGCTACTCCAGCTTGCTTCTTCCGACCATTTTCTTGGAAAATTATCTTCCAGCCTTTCACTCTGAGGTAGTGTCTGTCTTTGTCTCTGAGGTGTGTTTCCTGTAGGCAGCAGAATGCAGGGTCCTCGTTGCATATCCAGTTTGTTAATCTATGTCTTTTATCACCTTGTACAAAGCTTAAGTCCAAGTGGATCAAGGACCTCCACATCAAAGCAGATACACTCAAACTAATAGAAGAAAAAGTGTGGAAGCAACTCGAACACATGGGCACTGGAGAAAATTTCCTGAACAAAACAACAATGGCCTATGATGTAAGATCAAGAATCGACAAATGGGATCTCATAAAACTGCAAAGCTTCTGTAAGGCAAAGGACACCGTTGTCAGGACAAAACGACAACCAACAGATTGGGAAAAGATCTTTACCAATCCTACAACAGATAGAGGGCTTATATCCAAAATATACAAAGAACTCAAGAAGTTAGACCGCAGGGAGACAAATAACCCTATTAAAAAATGGGGTTCAGAGCTAAACAAAGAATTCACGGCTGAGGAATGCCGAATGGCTGAGAAACACCTAAAGAAATGTTCAACATCTTTAGTCATCAGGGAAATGCAAATCAAAACAACCCTGAGATTTCACCTCACACCAGTCAGAATGTCTAAGTTCCAAAACTCAGGTTACAGCAAATGCTGGCGAGGATGTGGAGAAAGAGGAACACTCCTCCATTGCTGGTGGGACTGCAATCTGGTACAACCATTCTGGAAATCAATCTGGAGGTTCCTCAGAAAATTGGACATTTAACTACCTGAGGACCCAGCTATACCTCTCTTGGGCATATACCCAAAAGATGCCCCAACATATAACAAAGACACATGCTCCACTATGTTCCTAGCAGCCTTCTTTATAATAGCCAGAAGCCAGAAAGAACCCAGATGCCCTTCAACAGAGGAATGGGTACAGAAAATCTACACAGTGGAATATTATTCAGCTATCAAAAACAATGACTTTATGAAATTCATAGGCAAATGGATGGAACTGGAAAATATCATCATGAGTGAGGTAACCCAATCACAGCCTAGTAAGAGCACCAGTGGAAGGGGAAGCCCTTCATCTTGCCAAGACTGAATCCCCAGTGAACGTGATTGTTGGAGGGTGGATGGTAATGGGGGGAGGATGGGGAGGGGAAGCACATATATAAGGGGAGGGAGAGTGGTTAGGGGGATGTTGGTCCAGAAACTGGGAAGGAGAATAACAATGGAAATGTAAATAAGAAATACTCAAGTTAATAAAGATAAAAAAAAGTTAGAGTTGCCCATTGGTTCATGCTGTTTAGAGAGGCAATCTTGATGGAGAAAGGTTTGCATTGAAGAGGGACTTGATATTGACAACTTTGTAAATGTGTGGCAATCTTCCTGCTACTTCTGAAGACATGTATACTCCACATATTATTTCTGATTCCATGGCTCTTGTTTTCTACTCTACTTCCCAACCATGAGAAACACTCTATAAATTTACAGACAGAGCACTACCAAATTCTTTCTATGAAGCCAAGTTCAAGAATCGGCAAATGGCACCTCATAAATCTACAAAGCCTAAGTTCCTGTGTTCTTTGTATATTTTGGATATTAGCCCTCGATCAGATTTAGGATTGGAAAAGATCTTTCCCAATCTGTTGATTGCCATTTTGTCCTACTGACACTGTCATTTGCCTTACAGAAGCTTTGCTATTTTATGAGGTCCCAATTTTCAATTCTTGATCTTAGAGCATAAGTCAATGGTGTTTTGTTCAGGAAAATTTCCCCAGTGTCCATTTGTTTGAGACCATTTCCTACTTTTTATTCTATTAGTTCAAGTGAATCTGGATTGATGTGAAGGTCCTTGATAAAGTTGGACTTAAGCTTTTTGCAGGGTGATAAGCATGAATTGATTTTCATTCTTCTACATGCTAACTAAAAGTTGAATCAGCATTCATTGAAAAGGCTATCTCTTTTCAATGGGATATTTTTCCCTCCTCTGTCAAAGATCAAGTGACCATAGGTGTGTGGTTCATTTTTGGGTCTTCAATTCTATTTCAAAGATATTCCTGCCTGACTCTGTACCAATACATTAAAGTTTTTATCACTGTTGCTCTGTAATACTACTTGAAGTCAGGGATGGTGATTCCCCCAGAAGTTCTTTTATTGTTGAGTGTAGTTTTTGCTATCCTGTGTTTTTCATTATTCCAAATGAATTTGCAAATTGCTCTTTGTAACTGTATACAGAATTGAATTGGAATTTTGATGGGGATTGTATTGATTCTATAGATTACTTTTGGAAAAGTGGCCATTTTTAATATATTAATCCTGGTAATCTGTGAGAATGGGAGAACTTTCCATCTTTTGAGATTTTCTTCAATTTCTTCTTTCAGAGACTTGAAGTTCTTGTTATACAGATGATTCATTTGCTTGGTTAGAGTCACACCAAGGTATTTTATATTATTTGCATCTATTTTGAAGGCTGTCATTTCCCTAATTTATTTCTCAGCCTGTTTATCATTTGAGTAGAGGAAGGCTACAGATTCGTTGGAGTTAATTTTACAGACAGCCACTTTGCTGAAGGTGTTTATCAGTCTTCGTCGTTCTCTGGTGGAATTTTTGGGTTCACTTAAGTATACTATTGTATCACCTGTAAATAGTAGTATTCTAACTTCTTCCTTTCCAATTTGTATCCATTTGACCTCCTTTTCTCGTCTGATTGCTCTGGCTAGGACATTCAGTACTGTGTTGAATAATTAGGGAAATAGTGTACAGTCTTGCCTAGTCCCTGATTTTACTGGGGTTGCTTCAAGTTTCTCTTCATTTAGTTTAATGTTGGCTACTGGTTTGCTTTTACATTGTTTTGGTATGGGCCTTGAACTCCTGATTTTTCCAAGACTTTTATCATGAAGGGGTGTTGAATTTTGTCAAATGCTTTCCAGCATCTAATGAAATCTGTTTTTTTTTTTTCCTTTGACTTCCTTTTTATCGGGTATTAAATTGATGGATTAAACTATCCCTTCATCCTTGTGATGATGCTTACTAGATCATGATGGATGACTGTTCTGATGTATTCTTGGATTTTTTTTTTGGAGAATTTTATTGAGGATTTTTGATTAAATATTATAAGGGAAATTGGTCTCATGTATTCTTTCTTTGTTGGGTCTTTGTGTGGTTTATGTATAAGTGTAATTCTGGTTTCATAGAAAGAATTGGGTAGTGCTCTTTCTGTTTCTTTTTTTTGTGAAATAATTTGGACAGTATTAGTATGATGTCTTCTATGAAGGTCTGATAGAATTCTGCACTAATACCTTCTGGTCTCGGGCTCTTCATGGTTGGGAGACTTTTATTTCATGCTTCTATTTGTTTATGAGTTATGAGATTGTTTAGATGGTTTTTACTGATCCTGATACGATGCAATTTTTAATTTTAATCTTGCTTTTCTGTTGCGTTTATATATCCAATATTTGCATTGGTGGGAGAACTGGGTTGTAATGTTCCCAAGTAGTCTTGGTTTCTGTTGCTTAGGTTCCTGTGCTTGCCTCTTGCCATCAGGTTGTCTCTGGTGTTAACCTGTCTTGCTCTCTCTGACAGTGGCTATATCCTCCCGTAGGACTGTGTCTCAGCACTCCTGTTTTCTTTCAGCTGAATCTGGGGACAGAGAGCTGGTCCTGTGTCTGTGTGACTTGAAGCCTCCAGGTGGTTTGCTTGGCACATAAGATTTGGTCTTATCTCTGCTTTCACATGAATAGGTGTTCCTGGCGACTGCCTTTCAGCTCTCAGCACAGGCAAAAACCTGAAGGGTCCTGTCCCTGACCACTCCCAGTTCCCTGTGCCCAGAGGCCACAGATGACACTAGGCAGTTTTCTCTTGGTTCAGAAATGTGCGCAGGAAGTAGTTGTGTCCTCTGAGTTCTCAGGATTGTCTGCACTTGTTACTGTCCAGGATTTGGGTGCAGGGAGTTATGGGCCCTATTCAGTTACGTTCTGGGAGCAGGCAGAAACCAGCAGTTTCCTACCACTGACTGCTCCTATATCCCTGTATCCAGAGGCCACTATGCAGAATGGTGAGCATAAGTAGTGGTCTCCCATGAGATCTCAGGATTGCCTGCCCTTCTGGGAGTTCAGCTATCTCCCCCATGTGATTTGGGTGAAGAGAGAAGATCTTAATGAGCTAATGTGCTTTTAATCTGGAAGACTGTTATGCTGAGAGAAAAGTAGATGTCCATTATTGGAGCTTGTGATTCAAAATTACTTAGGGAGTATAGCAGTAACTGTTATAAAATTCACTTTTATCATCCTGAGTGGGACAGGGGCCTCACTTAACTCTTATGTGACCAGCTCTCCCCAGAAGTTAAAAGAAACAGATGTAGATAATAATAGCCAAACATTAGACAAAGCACTGGAGTTCTTATGGAATGGTTGGTAGGAAGACTGAAGGCCTTGAAGAGAATAGGAACTCCACAAGACCAATAGAGTCAAATAACTTGGACACCTGGGGGAGCTCGCAGAATCTAGGCCACCAGTCAAAGATCATAAACCTGCTTCACTGAGGACCCCTACACATATGTAACAGACAAACAACTCAGTTTTCATGTGGATGTAAACCACAACAACTGGAGAAATGGCTATCCCTACTAAAGCTGTTGAAGACTGTTGGGATCAAATTTCCTGCAGGGCTGTCTTTTCTGGCTTCAGTGGAAGAGTATTGCCATAATCCTACAGAAAATTGACATGGCAGGGAAAGTAGAAGTCTAGGTGCATGTGTATACTCCCAGAGGAGAGCAGAAGGTGGTATGAGGAGAGGGAAATTGTGATGGGCACAAAAATGAGGCAACATTTGGCATGTAAAAAATAGAAAAAAGAAAAAGATGAAAGAAACTAAGATACAAAAGGAGAGAGATGGTGGTACAAAGAAAAAGAAAGAAAGGAAGGAAGGAAGAAAGAAAAAGAAAGAAAGAAAGAGAGAGAGAAAGAAAGAAACTGTTAGGAGCCATTGTATGGACAGGCAATTGAGTATAGAATATATATCTCAATAAATGGATTAGGAATAAAAACATCACTTTTTGATAGGTGCAATGTTTATGGCAATTTTCTGCCAAATCCTGAATATTTTTATGAGATGGATTTAGGAGTAAAGGATTAAAATATTTGGCCCAGGAAATTTGAAGTTGGTAAACCATTGTCACCATGGAATCTTAACTACTGTTAATTTTTATTCTGATTGAGAGTGAAAATGGCAGTTAATGCAGGAAGTATTGTAAAATGTATTGTCTGGAAAGAAAAGATGTACAAAAGATACATGAAAACCAAGGCATAGGACAAAAGAGATGCTATATTTAGTAAAAAGATCAGTGACCTTGAAAGGAAATATCCTGATGCTTAGTTGAATTTGGGGTAATATTCTCAGGGCAATTCCCTACCAAGTCACTGTGTGTAAAAAAGAAAGCTTGAGGTGTTGACTGCTAATGGCTTTTTTATTAGTCTATAATCGTTTGCACCCTTAAACATCATTCACTTCCCAGTCCACCCTGTTACCATTCCTCATTCCATTCCTACCACCCTTCTCCAAGAGGATGTGCCCAACAACCTCTACCCCACCATACCTTCCCACTTTCTGGGGCCTCAAGCCTTTCAATGATAAGGTGCATCTTCTCTCACTGAGGCCAAACTTGGCAGTCTCCTGCTGTATAAGTATTGGGGGCCTTATATCAGCTACCTGGCTTGTGGTTTAGTGTCTGAGAGATATCAGGGGTGCATATTAGTTGATACTGCTGGTCTTCCTACGGGGGTCACCATCTTCCTCAGCTTCTTTCAGTTTTTCCCTAATTCAACCACAGGATTTCCCAGCGTCTATCCATTGGTTGGTTGTAAGTATGTGCTTCTGACTCTTCTCAGTCGCTTGTTGGGCCTCACAGAAGGAAGCCATGTTAGGTTCCTGTTTGTAAGCACATCATAGAATAAAACAGCCACCATGATGCCATATAGTTGGTGTTTGTAAGGGTGCATCTCAAGCTGTATGACTTATATCACATGTAGTGTTACATTTGGAATGTTATCAAATGGAGAACAAGTGATTCACTGAATCTTCCACAGATTTTACAGAGCCACAGGGTATATGCAGTGTATATTATAGCATCTGGAAAGCCATAGGAAGTCATTCCATATAGCAATTGAATTGGAAGCTAGATTTCAGTGCAGAAATAGGAAATTAGAAGTGAAAGATTGTTTAGATACTGAGAAATCTGAATCAGATACAGGGAGTAGACCTAATGTGAGAGAAAATGAATGTTATATTTATAGAACTCTTAGTTCTAATGTGTAACAGTGAATGTGTGAAGCCTAATACTTACTGACACAGTTACAGCAAAGCGAATCTCTACTTTCCCAGGTACTATCAAATACTATTAGGATTTCCTGTAGTCTTTGGAAATCATGAATGTTAGCTCCCTCCCGACCACATTGTTGGAATATTATTTGACTTGAACTAGCATAAGTCTTGTGTATACTAACACATAATATCTTCATGAAGAGATATATCTGAAAAATTATGAGTGATAAAATATGAGGATATCTAAAAGGTACTTACTTGCAAGGCTTAGGTGGAGTCTTTTATACTCATTGTTCTGGAAAGTTATACACTGTCTAATAGAGAAAAAACATGTATGAACACTGGTTTTGACAAAAAGAAAAGACTAACTTTACAAATGGACTGACATATGAAATAACTGGGCAAATACATCAGAAGGAATCATCCACAATATAATAGGATCATAGGCCCACTGAATGAAATACAGTCTATACTTATAACATATTATTGGTGAAAACCCTATGACTATAGACTATAAGGAAAATATAGATCAATTCTGCAGTGAAATTATAATAATGTTGAAATAATCTCTCCACATACTATTACATGATCTCTCTGATATCTTGAAATATACAAGTGTCTCAACCTAAGTTCATCAACAAAAAAATTGTATAGCACTTATTATTATTATTATTACTATTATATATTTCTTAACTACATAAAGCAAAATCTGGAAAATGTGGAATGATGGCTCATCACAAATGGGCCTAATGTAAGAAAACACATAAAAATGATGGATGTGATATTCATTATCCACCAACTGGAGTTATGTGAAAGTGCAATATAGCCTTGTAAAATGGAAGAGAGAGTATAAATAGCTAGAAAGGTGCAAACCAAGACAAGGATTGTCTGTGTGGCTCTGTTTTCAGAATGTGTGCTGAGAATCCGTTGAACCCTCTTCTTGTGCCCATAAAGTGTGACAATCATGAAGGTGCTAGAACATACAATGAGAACAGAAAATAAAACTTCAGGGAACATCCAAAATGCTATGTACATTAAATCTATAATTTTGTCACAACTTAGAGAGAGGCAGAATTCAAAACCTCTCTTTTGTGTCCTATTTTTGCTATTCCTTTTGGTAGATGTGTACACAGGAAAAAAACCATATTTATTAGCAGGAACAGGATCCAGCAGAGAGAAATTAACAGTTCCATAAACTTTGTAGTTTTAATAGTAATTGCCTGAAAGACACTCAAGAGACAGGTGGTGCCGATGGATATGCTCCTGCCAAGCCTTAGAAAATATAAAATACGTTTGTAACCAACATCATTGAAGAACTGGTTCCAACAAAAGGCTCCCATTATCTGGGCAAGATCTTTGGAAAGAATTATCAAAGAGTTAGATATGAACACATGTGTAAGAATCATGTCTACAATATTTAATGTACATACCTTGTAGTAAAAAATTAAATAATAGAAAAAAAAGAGAAAAGTTTCTGAAAATTCAAAGTATACTCTGTACTAAGAGTATGATTCCTATTGCCATGTTCCTGGTTTCCATTCTGTCATTTAGTAGTTTCTCCTTTAAATTATAGAAACAATCACATTTGTGAACCAAAGCATGTATTGAAGATTTCTAGGAAGGACATATGTGAGCAAGAACCATATGTGCTCAAATTCGTAAAGCCATGGTGTGCAGCATATCAAGACTATGTTTCAAAGCAAATGCATTTCATCATTAATAACATATAATCAAACTATTGAAGTCTATAAATGAACACATTTAAGAAGAGAGCTTCCAACATATTTGGTAGAAAAGTTATTATAAATAAAGAGCATAATTTCCCACTATGAGAGCCAATGGCTAGTAAATTCAAAGGGACTAATTGTTGTATTCTACAATTTTAGATTTAAGTGCTGTTTAAAAGTCATACTCGAGGAAAGAAATAAGTAAGAAATTCATGCAGTTCTCATGTGGTATAAAAAGACATAAAATTGTACATTATACAGCAAGGTAGATATGTAATCTTATGAAATATGTTTACAATTAGGGATAAAGATAATACCCATACATATACATTAAGATTTCAAATAGGTTATGCTGAGAAGTAATGCTCATCAAATTTATTGAAAGCTCATACATAATGAAACATGAATGATCTCTTAGGTTCAGAGTGTGGCAGAGAGCCAAAAAAGGCTCTTTGTGTAAACTTATACCAAATGACAATTTAATTAAAGTAGGTGATTCAAACTAAAAAAAAAATTAATGAAGAGAATACAGGGAAAGAATGTCTGATGTTCTTAATAGATACATGGTTTAGTATAATTGTGATATAGTACAAATATAATTAAAATAACATTGGAGATAACGGTTCTTATAGATGTGGATTATCTCATGAAACTTTGATAGCTTTAAGTGGCTGAAATATTTAATGGAATAGATATAAACATATCTGTCAAAACTCATTCTCCTAATAGTATATTCAAAGTCCAAGGTCACAGTTAACAACCAGCGGTGGTCTCTGATAAGAAACCTCTTTACATATCCATTAGAAATGCACTGCCCAAGTTGAAACACAGTGAGGTTCTTGGGACATTGTGGTTGAAAGACCAAGCCTAGCAAAAGAATAAAACACATCAAATAGTCTACCCATAAAAATGTTTATTTTTTGTTTTGCATTCATAAAAGCACAGCTTAAATCTGTATTTACCATACTTCTTGAAGGTTAAAATAGATAGGATCCTATGAATGCATGAACACACATCACCTCCATAAAACACAGAGCAATGTAACAAATAACATTGTCAATATTCTCTTTCTCTTTTGTAAAGTTTAGGAATTTCAGTAGTATCTCAGTGTAAATAATTAATGGGTAGCTCTTTCCAAGACATTTCTAAAGTCTCAATACAACAGTCTATGGATTCCTATAATTGCTACTATAGATGATATTCTGTTCTTTCATGTGTGTGCTTAACACTAAGATATATTTCATTTGTGAATTACAATGAATTATTTTTATCTCATATAACTAAAAACAGAATATCAGTTAGTACAAGGGTTCTGTAAATGCAGTAGATATGTAGTAGGCAGGAATATCTTTGTAGGATTAATAAACATTATTAACAGAACCAGATTATGAACACTAACTTCGAAAGACTCATAAATATCAATGACAACATAGTTTGTAAAAACATTATGACATTACCTAAAATACTGTCCGCAATGTTCTTTGTACTTTATTGTGTTTTGGTGCTCCTTAAGATAATTACATCAAGCATAGGAAAGTATTTGACATGATATCAAGAAATTACAGAAAGAAATTTAAGCATGAACTATCTGGAAACTTCATAAATTCCAACAACCTAGAGTACTTAGGTGACTGAGTTACTTGAACACATGCTCAGGAATTTGCTTTAGTAGAATCTGCCATGGCATATCTGTGAGTGTAGAGTTTCCAATAATAGTTACTGAAAAACAACCCAAGAGAAGAGCAAGCATGAGATTGGAGACACTTTGAAATCAGGGATATGGCAGTAGAATGCAACCAGTATTTTAAAATTAAGTATATGGATTTATCCCTCAAGTAAATATCTATAATTTGATCTTTATACTGAATCATTTGGACCATTCACATTTCTGAATCCCTAAGACACTCTACCAGATTCCAATAACTTGCATTTTTTTCCCAGAGGCCCCAGACTCTTCTCGTTAGTCTGGCTAAGGGTTTATCTATCTTGTTGATTTTCTCAAAGAACCAACTTTTGGTTCTGTTGATTCTTTCTATGGTCCCTTTTGTTTCTACTTGGTTAATTTCAGCTCTGAGTTTGATTATTTCATGCCTTCTGCTCCTCCTGGGTGTATTTGCTTCTTTTTGTTCTAGAGCTTTTAGGTGTGTTGTCAAGCTGCTGACATATGCTCTTTCCTGTTTCTTTCTGCAGGCACTCAGCGCTATGAGTTTTCCTCTTAGCACAGCTTTCATCGTGTCCCATAAGTTTGGGTATGTTGTACCTTCATTTTCATTAAATTCTAAAAAGTTTTTAATTTCTTTCTTTATTTCTTCCTTGACCTGGTTATCATTGAGTAGAGCAATCTCGGTAACCAATGTTAAAACATTCAGGAGTTAGAATTATGTCAAATACTCTGCAAGTGTCTTTGAACCCTTTTCCTATTGTAGTGACTATCATTGTAAATTTTAGAAGGAAGACAAATCTACAGGTAATTAGCATAACACTCAAGATGGCTTCTTTCTCTAAAGTTCTGAACATCCTCTCTGATAATTTGAAGAACAGTATCATAAAGAGCATCAATCTGTTGTTCCAAACTCCTGAATCCACTTGAATACTCAAAACATTAGTAACATTTTTGCTAAATGATTAACAAAAAATAGTTGTCTTAGCTTCAAGTCAAAGCAATTGCGAAAGCAGTTGTGCTATCTATTAATGTAATTAAAGCTGCTACACCAGCACATCAAGTCCACTACCCTCTTGCTTCTGCTTAAAACCTGACTCACTTCTTCAAATTTTTGCAAGCCTTTGTCAGAATACCAGAGTCCTGTATTACATACAAGCAATAAAACAAAAGCTGGTGGATAGACCATAATAACAGACATGTCAGATTTCAGCACATTAACACAATTAGAAAGTGTACAATTCTCACAACTTACATTAAGAAGCATAGAAGAAACAAGAATAATTTTAACAAGATCAATTATTAAAAGATTAGGAGCTTCATAACACACACACTAACATTTGTTAGAAACCTAGATCCTGTCCTAATTTTATTGACTGTAAATATAACTTCATACAAGGCAGTTGTGAAATTTTTAATGTCTCTGAACATGTCTAGAATCAGTCTTCCAAATGAATAATGTTATTTCCAATTTGATTGATTTCCAGACCAGTCCATGATAGAGCTTGTCACATTAAAGGAAAGAAAAGACTCATTATAAGTTCTTTTATTTGATTAATGTTTTGAAGGTAGTTTTAACAGTCCCTAACTTCTCTATCACAGAATGTTTTAAAGTTTGAGCAAGGCTGCTTGTCCAATCTGAGATATAGGCAAGGAAAGGTGGGTCAGGCACATATATCCAAAACAGCTTCCTAGTCACCCCTGTCAGGGCACTCAGCAAGCACACAGGTCAGCATCATTCTTTGTCCCAGCATCTGCTTGTCTCACCAGTCACTCTGGCAGGTAGCACACTCCTGCAGCATCCTGCAGAGAAAAAGCATAAACATGCCCTCTTCCCCATGTTAATATCTGATCAGGATCAAGCCATATGCCAGTAAATGGATGCTGTCATTTCTTCTAGGCATAAGTGTGCCTTGTTATAGGGTGCCATAGCCACTTATAGAGTTCCTTGGCATCCAAATTTTAAAATAAAAAGAGCATTATTTAAATATTTGCATAATATACAGGAATATAACTCCCCTTGTTATATATGAAGATATTGTTTTAAAGTTTTACAATACCTGTTTTACAATACCTTTTCCTTGAAGATTAAGAAATCCTAGAATAGAAGTAATATTAAATTGTTGAAAAAACATCTCTGATGTTTGACTGCAATAGACAGTTAGAAAACAATGTAGGATGATTACATTTTGACTACATTTGACTACAATGTAGAACGACTAATTACATTTTTACATTTTACTCCTTTTAAAGTAGTGCCACTAAAGCTTTTAATGATGTCAATAGTCACATGTACATGTTTTCTAAAATCAGAAAGGAGTAACATCTACTTGTCATAATTGATTGTCCTAGGGGAACAACACCATTATGTAATATAGGAAGAAATTGAAGACACTGAGGACAAGCATTTACGATTTGACTTGTACATTCTCTAGAAATACCACATTTTTGTCTCAAGCTATTACTATTTTGATGATGTAAAGAATGAGATTATTTGTTTAATTGTTCCTAGGTATGGCCTATAGTCTATCCGGTATACAAACCTGCTGTGGCAGTGCACTCACTAAAGGATCCAGGCAATCCAGCCTGAGTTCTTAAATGGCCTATAAAGGAACAGTATGTTTTCTTAACTTAAGTTGTACTTGCATAAATAATTGTAAATTTTGGGGGGGTAGCAGTATCTAAAAAAGGAAAAATTTCAAGCAACTGTAAACCTATCAGTATACAAATTGAAAGCTTAGATTTCTAAATTTCAAAAACAGTGGCTACAGTGCATAATTTAATAATCTGTGCTGAAGCAGGGGGAAACTCAAGAGAATAAACATGTGATCCTAATATATTTGCTGCCTCATATCCTTCAATAATCAGATTTATATGAGAACCAATAACAAGTCTTGCAAGTCACCATTTATGTTGATATAAACTTTATGGTGAGTTACCAAGGGTAGAGATCTTTCTTTTACAGACAATAACAAGTGCAACTATGATATAGAAAGACTCAAAGCAGCTCTTGGAATCTGTAGAAGTAGTTAAAGACAGTATCATTAGAAGGTTAGAACTGAAGTGAATCCTCTCTCACATTTGCAACCCACTTGTGTAATGATAGGATAAATCCCACTGAAAATTAATTCTGCAATTTTCTTAGGACACATATTATCAATTTCTTTTGAAGCCAAAGTTTGTTGTTCTTTCTTCCTTCCTTCCTTCCTTCCTTCCTTCCTTCCTTCCTTCCTTCCTTCCTCCCTCCCTCCCTTTCTTTCTTTCTTTCTTTCTTTCTTTCTTTCTTTCCTTCTTTCTTTTTGGTTTCTATGTCATGATTATGGCACCCTAGATAAACAGATGACTTTTTTTAATATTAACGAAGGTCTATTATGGTTGTCAAGTTCCTAATGCTATGGTTCACAATTCATAGATCTAAGAAGTGTAAATCAAAGCCCCAAGTTCATAATTATCTTAGGTAGTAGATCAATATTGAAAAGTACTTATTAGGAATATATCTTAACATATTAAAGTTCCATTTTCTCATAGATTAAATCTCAACTTCATCCTCAAAACTTTACACTCTTCCCTGGTTCACCCTACCACCACTCTACCCCAGATCTACTGCTCTTCTGAAGCTTTCCTTCAGAAAAGAGAAGCACTTACAGAGCTATGAAGATGACACTGTACAACAAGATCTGATAAGGTGATGCACAAAACCTCATGTCAAAGATGAATGAGACAACCAAGTAGAACATTAGGTAAAAGAGTCAGAGGTACTCCCACTTTCATTGTTATGAGACCCCCAAAAATCACAACCTAATTAGACACAGCACTGTGCATCAGGACTAACTTAGAACCATGCAAACTGCATGATTGCACATTCAGTGTCTGTGAGTCCCTATAAGCACTGCTTAGTTAATTCTGTGGACTTTGTTCTTGTGAAGTTCTTGAATCTTTTGGTTCCTACAGTCCTTTATCACTCTATTGTCAGGATGTTTGCCTAACTCCAACTATATTTTTGACTATTAGTTTCTATTTCTGCTTCCACCAACTGCTGGAGTAAGCCTTTTGTCTAGGCACTGATCTAAGAGTAAAGCAACATATTGCTTCCCATCCCATTTCTATAGAAAATATAGCATCTGTTCCTATCATTTTAATTATTAATCATGCTATTACTTCTTTTTCTTAGTTTCCTATTTCTTTTTAATACCACAATAATTACATTTCCGTTTTCACTTTCCTTTAGTCAAACTTTCTTTTACCTTCCCTTTAAATCTTTAAAACCAGTTGCTTCTTTCAATTCATTTTTTATTCACACACACACACACACACACACACACACACACACACACACACACAGAGAGAGAGAGGTTGAGAAAGAGAGACAGAGAGATGAGGAGGGAAATAAAAAGAGAAAAATATTTACATACTCAAATACAAAATTTTTGTATGTATATTTCTACTTGTATGTTTATATTTTAAGTGCTGATTATTTGTTATTAGACATCCACTGGTTTCTTCTCATAAGAAGATATTTTACTAAATATCTCTATTCTTTATTTGATTGTACTTATTGGTTTATTGTTGAAGCCTCAATAGATCTTTATGACTAATAAGCCTGTCTATTGGTTTCTTCCCTCTTCAGCTTATTTTGAGCAATTACGTTTGTGAGGTTATTAGAGTTTCTGACAAGGCTCTCACATACACACACAGACACACACACACACACAGACACACACATACACATACATTCTTCAGTGTGTGTATGTATGTCATTTGCAGAAAACTCTATATTCTTGTCCCTATACTCTTTCCACTCTTTCTTTTACAATTAAGTGTATGCTTAAAGTACAAAAATTATGTCATCAAGGATTGTGTCATTGGTACTCTGGAAGTTGGCAATTTGGATTTAGCCCCAAAACTGTACATTGTTGAGTTGTACTTTTCTATACTGATTGTCATCTGTTTCTGAAAGAAATTTTCCTTGAGAAGAAATATATATTGTACTTATATATAAGAAAAGGAATAGATAGTGCGAATGTACTAAGGATTTATGCTCTTTTAGGAAAATGATGGTTGTATATTCACCTTCAAGATGTATGATATCACTAAATGAGACACTGCTAGGGTTTTAGTAAAAAGCATGATTTACTTATTGCTTAGGAGATACAACACACCCAAACTTATGGGATACAATGCAAGCTGGGCTAGGAGGAAAACTAATAGCTCTGAGGGCCTGCAAAAAGAAACAGGAGAGAGCATATGTCAGCAGCTTGACAGCACACTTAAAAAGCTCTAGAAAAAAAGAAATAAATAAACGCAAAAGGAGTAGAAGGCAGGAAATAATCAAACTCAGGACTGAAATCAACCCTGAGTAGAAACAAAAAGGACTATACAAATAATCAAAACAAAACAAAACAAAACTAGGAGCTGGTTCTTTGAGAAAAAACAAAAACAAAACAAACAAACAAACAAAAACCACAACCACATAGATAAAACCTTAGCCAGACTAATCATAGGTCATAGAGAGTTTATACGACTTAACAAAATTAGAAATGAAAAGGGATACATAACAACAGGGTCTGAGGAAATTTTAAAAAATCATCAAATCTTACTACAAAAGCCTGTATTTAATAAAACTGGAAAATCTGGAGGAAATGGACAGTTTTCTAGAAAAATACCAGGTACCAAAATTAAATCAGGGACAAATAATCTATCTAAAGAACACCAAATCACCTAAAGAAATAGAAGCAGTCTTTAAAAGTCTCCCAACCAAAATGAGCCCAGGACGAGATGGGTTTAGTGCAGAATTCTATCAGACCTTCATGGGACACCTCATAAGAATACTGTCCAAAATATTCCACAGAATAGACACAGACAGAGAACTACCAAATTCCTTCTATGAAGCCACAAATTACTGCTATACCTAAACCACACGAAGACCCAACAAAGAAAGAGAATGTCAGAACAATTTCCCTTATGAATATAAATGCAAAAATATTAAAAAAATTCTTACAAACCGAATTTAAGAATGCATCAAAATGATCTTCAATCATGATCAATTTCATTCCAGGTATGCAGGGATGGTTCAATATATGGAAATCTGACAACATAATCCACTATATAAACAAACTCATAGGTAAAGCCACATGATGATTTCATTAGATGCTGAGAAAGCATTTGACAAAATTCAATACCCCTTCATGATAAAAGTCCTGGAAAGATCAGGAATTCAAGGCCCATACCTAAACATAGTAAAAGCCACATACAGCAAACCAGTAGCCAGCATTAAACTAAATGGAGAGAAACTGGAAGCAATCCCACTAAAATCAGGGACTAAACAAGGCTGCTGATTCTCTCCCTACTTATTCAATAAAGTTCTCCAAGTCCTAGCCAGAGCTATTAGAAAACCAAAGGAGGTCAACTGGATATAAATTGGAAAGAAAGAAGTAAAAATATCACTATTTGCAGATGATATGATTGTATACTTAAGTGACACCAAAACTTTCACCAGATAAATACTGAGCCTGATAAACAACTTCAGCAAAGTGGGTGGGAATAAAATCAACTCAAACAAATCAATAGTCTTCCTCTACACAAAAGGAAAAAAAGGCCAAGAAAGAAATTAGGGAAATGACACCCTTCATAATAGTCCCAAATGATACAAAATACCACAGTGTGACTTTCACCAACCAATCTGTCTGATAAGAACTTTAACTCTCTGAAGAAAGAAATTGAAGGAGATCCCAGAAGAAGGAAAGATCTCCCAAGGTCATGGATTGTCAGGATTAATATAGTAAAACTGGCCATTTTACCAAAAGCAATATACAGATTCAATGCAATCTTCATCAAAATTCCAATTCAATTCTTCCTAGAATAAGAAAGGACAATTTGCAAATTCATTTGGTATAACAAAAAACCCAGGATAGCTAAAAATATCCTCAACAATAAAAGGACTTCTGGAGGGGAATTACCATTGCTGACCTCAAGCAGTATTACAGAGCTATAGTGTTAAAAACTGTATGGTATTGTTAAAGAGACAGGAAGATAAAACAGGGGAATAGGATTGAAGAACCAGAAATGAACCAACACACCTATAGTCAATTGATATATGACAAAGGAGCCAAAACCATCCAGTGGAAAAAAGATAACTTTTTCAACAAATGATGCTTTTTCAACTGGCGGTCAGCATGTAGAAGAATGCAGATTGATCCATTCTTATCACCCTGTATAAAGCTTAATTCTGAGTGGATAGAGGACCTCCACAGCAAACTAGATACACTCTAAGTAATAGAAGAAAAAGTGGGGAAGAGTCTCGAACACATGGGCACTGGGGAAAATTTCCTGAACAGAACAACGGTGTCTTATGCTCTAAGATAAAGAATTGACAAATGGAATCTCATAAAACTGCAAAGCTTCTGTAAGGCAAAGGACACTGTCATTAGGACAAAATGACAATGAACAGACTGAGAAAAGATCTTTACCAATCCTGCATCTGATAGAGGGCTAATATCTGAAATATACAAAGAACTCACAAAATTAGACTCCAGAGAACTAAATAACCCTATTAAAATGGGGTACAGATCTAAACAAAGAATTCATATCTGAGGAATATTGAGTGGGTGAGAAGCACCTAAGAAATGTTCAACATCATTAGTCATGAATGAAATGCAAATCAAAACAACCCTGAGATTTCACCTCACACCAGCCAGAATTGTTAGGATCAAAAAACTCAGGCGACATTACGTGTTGGCAAGGATGTGGAGAAAGAGGAACAATTCTCCATTTTTGGTGGGATTGCAAACAGGTACGACTTCTCTGGATATCATTCTAGAGGTTCCTCAGAAATTTGGATTTTGCACCACCTGAGGACCCAGCTATACCACTCCTGGGCATATATCCAAAAGATGCTCCAACATACAACAAAGACACATGCTCCACTGTGTTCATAGCAGCCTCATTTAAAATAGGCAGAGGTTGGAAAGAACCCAGATGCCCTTCAACAGAGGAATGGATACAGAAAATGCGGTACATATACACAACAGAATACTCTTCACCTACTCAAAACAATGACTTCATGAAATTCATAGGCAAGTGGATGGGACTAGAAAATATCCTGACTGAGGTAACCTAATCACAGAAAAATACACATGGTATGCATTCATTGATAAGTGGATATTAGCCCAAAAGCTCAAATTACCCAAGGTGCAATGCATCGATCACATGAAACTCAACAAGGATGACCAGAATGAGGATGCTTCACTCCTTTAAAAGGGGAACAAAAATATCCATAGGAGGGGATAGGAAGGCAGAGTTTAGTGCAAAGACTGAAAGAACAGCCATTCAGAGCCTGCCCCTCAAGTGACATATATATATATATATATATATATATATATATATTCACCAAAAATAGATAAGATGGATGTAGCTAAGAAGTGCTTGTTGACAGAAACTGGATATGAATCTCTCCTGAGAGACACAGCCAGAACATGTCAAATACAGAGGCAAATGCTAGCAACAAACCAGTGAACTGAGAACAGAACCCCTGCTGGAGGAATTAGAGAAAGGACTGAAAGAGGTGAAGGGGCTTGTGACCCCATAAGAACAACAATGCCAACCAACCAGAGCTTCCAGGGACTAAACCACTACCCAAAGACTATACATGGACTGACCTTGGGCTCCAACTGCATATGTAGCAGTGAATTGCCTTGTAGGGCAGAAGCCCTTGGTCCTGCCAAGGTTGGTCCCCCAGTGTAGAGGATTGTTGGGGGGGGGCAATGGAGAGGGGAACACCAATATAGAAGGGGAGGGGAAGGGGTTAGGGGGCTGATGAACAGGAAACTGGGAAAGGGAATAACATTTGAAATGTAAATAAGAAGTACCCAATTTAATAAAAATGGTAAAAAATTTTAAAAAGGAAATAAATAAATTTTTAAAAATGAAAATGTGTATAATGCAGGTGACTACTATAAAATATGTAAAAAATTTTCCTCAAAGAAGTAATACAAAATGATTAACAACTAACAATTAATTGGAAATATTTCAACAGCATTTGGCTAAAATTTATCCTGTAAAGTAAATAGAGTATATTTTTGTGCAATTATAACAAAATGGTGTTTTTCTGTCCTGTTTTTATATTTAATATGCATTTAGTACTGAAAATTAAAAGGATTATCTCAAACCATGTATTGACTTCATCATCATAGTGGTTCTTCCAAAAACAACTTGCCAGAACCATATATTTCTATCAATATGTGGAGGGTAATACCTGTAATTCCAGCATTCAGAGGATCAAGATTTTATGGTAAGCCTTAGTCACATAGGCAGTTAGAAGGCTTGCCTGAGTGATCTGAGACCAATAATAATAATAATAATAATAATAATAATAATAATAGTAAAAATAAAAATAATAGTATATTTTCTTTTTGAGCAGCAGGTTAGCTGTTAGCATAACTGTAAAAATGACACCATATTGCTCATATTAACATTTTTTAAATAATGTTTTATTTTAAACAGTTTCAGTGTGTGCTTTAATTTATGTATAATCATGGTATAGAAATAGGGATTATGGATTGATTTGAGTAGCCATGTGGATGGAGACTAAATGTTCATCCTCTAGAAGAGATTGAAGTTTTTGAAACCAGAGAGAAATCTCTCCAGCCAACCCTATTTTCATTTTCTTCCTGTTTATTTTGTCAATGGTGTTCATTGTATGCTTAATGGAAGCGATTCATTTCGGGGTTTGGGGTCCTTATATATTCTTTTTGATATTTGTCTCAGTGAACTCAAAGAAAGACTGGTCAATATAATGAGTTTCAGACTTTCAAGGGCTATGCAGTAATTTCAAGGGCTATGTAATTTTCAAATACACAGAATCTCTCTCTCTCTCTCTCTTTCTCTCTTTGTGTGTTTGTGTTTGTAGGGCCTAGGAAAAATGCTCTATCTGCCTATCATATATCCTCTCCTTGTTAACATTCTCTATATTTAATAAACAACTGATACAAAACGAATTACTCACTGGGACTTATCTTTGTTGCTGGAGCAGGGCCAGTACTGTGTCTCTCAGTAAACATGGACAATCTGTAGTCAATGATGATATAAGTCACAAGAATTCCAAACTTCACCACTTCATCATGAGCTGCAAGTTCCGTGTGACCTGAACAGTACTGTCATTTTCAGCAAATAGAAATTGGTATACCTGAGGAGTTAAAACGTTTCTTTTCCAGAACAAGTCATCAGGACATAGGGATTATTTAGACCTGAATTTGTTATCATTATTCAATTTCATTGGGTCCATTGCAGTGAAATACAATTAAAATGGAGAAAAATATAGATTGTCATGTCTCCTATATCTAGTGTTTTGTTCTTAGCATCACAGATAAGATTTCTGGCATACTTTCATAAAACCTTGTGCTTTTATTTCAATGTTGAAAACATTGGGCATAGAAGTACAAATGCTGTTAAATCTTAGATATAATTTTGCCTCATATTTTTGTGGCAACCCTGGGAAAGCCTAACCTACTCACTTCTCACATCTTCTCAATTATGAGTATTCAGATTGCCCTAGGGCAAAGATATCCTGAAAAACAAGGAAATTGATTTTTTCTGTCTGGATATGTTTCAGTTTTCTTATTGAGACTTTGGTATAAGAAGTTACAATTCAGAACCAGAACATTTTGGGTTGAAGTAAAAACATCTAGGTTCAAAAGCACTTGCTATGTAAGCATAAGGACCTGAGTTTAAACCTTCAAACCCATATAAAACCTGACAATATGTAATTTGTGTGTGCTTCTTCCCCTAAACGACTGTGATCGAATCAATTCACCACTACAAATAATCAAATGATAAGTGTAGTTATTTTTAACTGTAGAATTTTTTTCTTTTAAATCAAGGTGTTCACATATGTAAATAAGAGAACCACTGAAATCTTCAACACAAATCCTGGTTATTGCTTTTTAAGTAGAAGTTCTTTCCTCTTTCCTTTCTTCCTTTTATGTTTCATTTATTTCATTTTATTCTCTCTTTCCCTCTCTCTATCGCTGTGTGTAGTCAAGTTTTTCTATGGAGCCCTTGCTGATCCCTGACTCTCTTTCCTCAATCTCCAGAATTCTGGAACTGAAGGTTTGTATTATTACAATCATTCCTCTGTTTTTAAATTAACACATAAAATTAGGCTTATACTTCAGTTCTGCATGAACTATAATTATGTTATGCAAACTTGTTCTCACCTCTTCTAAAATATCAAATTTTATAATTTGTGCTGTCAAAGTTATCAAGTCTATAATGTTATAAGGATCAATAAATAAACATTCCTATGTATAAGTGGTTTCCTTGCTTGCTCTTACCTATATCTATTGCTTCTCACCTTACAATGAAATTTGTATCTTTTTATATTCTCCCATACATTCATTGGTCCACATCTACAAATCTTTAAAAACAAAAATGATGTTTGCTTGTGAGGTAACCTTAGACTTATTATTTGGTAGCCAGCATTTTTGTGATAATATGACTTTTCAATCAATTGTCTAATCTACCACATGATTAAAATTTCCATCTATTAAAGATTTTTCAGTAAAACGTCACACATGGATATAGAGAGATAGCTTTGGTTACTTTACCAGACTTTGTGTTGGTGATATTTAGAATGGATTCACAGAGTCACAAGAAGGCATCAGAAATGGAAGTCTTACTTGAAAAAATAGTACATTCATACAAAACCAAGAAAGGAAATGTACAAACGTGACTGTAGCTTTAATGGGTTCTCATTTCGCAGACCAGTTGGTATTAGTTCCTTCACAAGTATCTATGACTAATCTAATTCTTTGTTGTTGGCCTCGATTCAAGTGTCTGTTATGATTTCTGCTGTTTCTTGGGGTTTAATTATTAGAGAACTACCATTAAGATTATTAGTAAGATCATTGGTAAAGATAAAAAGAGCAGTTTCATTGGTTATTTATTAGAGAGAAGTTTATATATTTATAATAAGATACATTACTAAAAACATGAATTTAATTAAATTATGTTGAATTCAAAGCACTATAGACACTATACAGTTCTGAGACCTGAACAGGAGACTAAGTCTATGAATCAAATACCATCCAGAGGTTGAGGATGCAAAATTGCTAAATCACAATAAATCTGTGAACCTAAACTGGGCATGTAATTAGAACCCTTATTGAAGATAATAAACAAATAATCGTTCCAAATGACATTACAATTAAATATGGTAACACCACAGAATGTTTAAACATGTAGTAGAAAATATCCCAGGCATAAGGCAAACCCATATGACATCAATAGACATCCTGAAGTCAGGAAATTCCAATGTTTGTCAAGGCCTGATAGAGAGCAATTCTGTGTAAGTATCACCCTATCAATCAAAGTTACCTTTGAAATCAAAAGAAAAATAAGAAAAACCAAATAATCCATATCAAATAAGTCAAGGCTGCTAAATATCCAGAAGTTCTACTTGTAGACAGTAAAGGGAAACAGTGAGATCAGAGAATTGCCATGGGTTTCCAAGACTGTATTAGTATTTTTTTCCAGGCTATAGTTGTCACTTCAAACTTCATGACTGAAAGAAATGTCTATGAGTTCACCTATTTAAGCCTGAAATGCTTTAGCTAATTCTTTAAAATGTGAAGTGTGTGTTTGGCCAACTTAATTGTCAAAGAAAAACAATAATCTTTTATTTTGATGTATGGAAATGTAAAATATCATTATCTGTCTATCTGTCTGATCAGTGTTTGATTGCCTTTTTTCTATGTAGATTTACTTTTTCAGTCAATTTGGTGTTTTATATGATTTTAGTAATTTAGTTGGCAACCAGTTATGTGAATTGAACAGTTTATCTGTTATTTTGTTAATTTGTACCTTCATTTATTCTATCTGTCTATCTATCTATCTATCTATCTATCTATCTATCTATCTATCTATCATCTATCTATCTGTCTGTCTAATATTTTCATTGTTTCACAAATTTCCTGGATATTTTGGTCTTGAATGTGCTTTACATTTAAATGCTTCTTTCAGGTAAATTTCAATTACTTTAAAATTTTCTTCAACATTTCAATTTGTATCTTCCACATATTGTAATCTATAGATGAGTTTTAACTATGTGGGTTTTATTTGACTCCCTAAATTTAGCCACTTCAGATTTAGATTTCTTTAGTTAATTTATATCTACTCTCATATGTTCAATGGTTTCCACTATTTCATTTAACTGAATCTTTCGTTGTTTCATTACTTATTAAGGAATTTATTCATATCTTCTCTGAAGTCTTTCTGTGTATTTGTAATTATTGTACTGAAGGAGTTTCCTTGTGCTCTATCCATATTACATGTAACAGGAATTAACTTCACAGGCTTATTGTGTTCTGTTGGAAGCACAATGTCATAGATGCTTATTTATGTATTTATTGATTGATTGATTGATTTGATTTGGTCCAGGGTCTACGTTTCTGAGGAAATTGAGGAGTCCATCAGTGTCAGTAGGTGATTTTATCTTTGTTGGGTGAAAATTCTTTTCTTTGGTTGCTTTTACCCTCTATGTTTTCTAGTCAAAAATTGTTGCTGTATGATCTTTGAGTATAATACTAGTGTGGACAGTGTTCCTGCGAGAAAGAGTTTCTGGATATGGATCTGATGCAAAGAAATATAAATGACCCAAAAGAGAGGGCTAATCTCGCCTCCAGTGTGGCCACTGTGTGCTTAGTAGAAATTACTCTTGGTGTCAGTTACTTGGTCTGTGTTTTGTTTCCCCAGTGAGAGTCACTGGTAGAAAATATATGACCATATGGTTTTTGAGACAAAATGATGGATCATCAGCATAAATGATCTTATCTGGGTCTACACAATTTGCTTTTGCAACTCAGCAATAGAAAAATATGAATATTAGCACAGTTTAACTTTGTTGGAATTTTTTCTGAGAGATGATGTACTGTGTCCCATTATTAGAAAGTTGTATAATAAATGCAAAGTCTTTACATTTCTATGTCAGGTAATCTTATCATGTTCACCCTTAATTACACCCTTCATTAAGGTTATGTGTATTGTTCATTACAGGTCATCAGTCAAATGTAAAAAGCCCCACTTTAATCTATTTAAGTTGGTATTGTAATTTCTGTTATTGTTGCAATGTAAGTGTTTTCTTTCACTCTGGCTTTCATTCTTCTTAAAGAGTTTATTTGTGGGGACACCCATTCATTGATATATTACAATCTGAAGTGTGTTCACTAATGTATCCTATTTCTAAAGACTTTTAAATAAAGCCCTGCTAATAAAAGATCCCTTAAAGGAATTGTATAGCAGGAAAATCAAGTACTTTTCTGTCTCTTATGGAGGAAAGTTATGGATATCTAATATATGCCAATATACTAAAACAGTGTGCAGGATATATATATATATATATATATATATATATATCTCCAAGTGTTTGAGGGGTAAAGATGGATTGCAATATACAGTCAAATTAATGAGTTATAAAATATAAAAGCAACCATTGCTAGTGAGAGATTAAAAGCTTCAAGTAAATAGAATTGATATATGAAGAGGGGCCAGTCATTTCCATAAACTGAAAGAAAAAGTATACTTTGTTTTTCTCATGTATGTTGACCTAATAATGATGTGCTTTGCATATTTAACATGGAAGTAAATGTCTAAAACATGAACAGAATACAGTCAAAGAGTACATATTTACATATTTTGATTTTTGAGAGCATGATGGCCCATTAAGTTTTAGTAGTAATAACTACAATATATTCTTTTTGGCTATTTCTGCTTTCACCTAGTTGGATTCCTCTGATGTAACCATTGGAGATCAGCCAAAGTTGTTTTCACATGAAGTGTTTTCTACTTCATCTTTTTAGCTATTCATCCCATGAGGTAGTCAACCATGATCTCTTGGTACCTGAAGTCTTGGGTGAAATCATAGTGCCTTTGGCTAATAAAATATATCCATGAAAATATTTTGTTCAGCACATTTTACACATAAATTGATGGGATCAGGTGCAGGAGCAGAGCCCAAGGGAAAAATAGCTTTAGAAGTCCCAGTGACAAGGAAGGAGGCAATAGAAAATACTTGGAATCATTAGTGTAATTACATCACTCAAAAAATGTTCAAACAAACATCTTCACAAAGACATAAGAAAATATCTACTGGATATTGTGTGATCTGAAACAGGCAGACATATGTATGAAGATGTTCTCCTGGATTTTTATCACCAGCTTTTTGCAAACTCCTTATTTTGTTTTCAACTTCAACTGGAGTATCTGCTATTTCTTAACCACTGAAGATTTTCATCATGAAGGAGATGTGATGATTGGTGCATTTTTCCCAGTTCATACTTACTATACAAGGAAGAAAATTCCAAATGTACAATATCCTTCTATATACTTTTATCAAGACTATTATATACAGTAAGTACAACTATTCATTTTTAGAATTCAGAATTCTTATAGCTTATAAGATGTAACCATTAAAACTTGCATGTTACTTGTGGTATTGGTTGTGACAATTACCCTGTTAGAGATTCTAAAATCTCTTTAATATTATTTGTATTTTGACTAATTTTCATCTCTTATGGGGAAGTAAAATGATAAAGTCTTCTTTGGTCTTTTCAGTTTCCTTATTTGATTACAAATTTATCCTCCTTCAATGTAGATAATTCAACAAGGTGTGAATATTTTCAATCTTATGTATTTCAGAAGAATCACACTTAAATTTCAGTCTGTTCTTGGTGCTCAAGTCATAATTGAACTCCTGCTCAGTTTTTGTGATATTAGATGATACCACTGAATGGAAAAACTCTTGAGTGTTTATATGTGATGCTCAAGTGTAGAAGCTATCTTGTTTTAGATACCACTAGTTCCAGACTTAGTGTAACAATTAGAATTTTTAAATACTTGTGTTTTACAGACATGTCATTTATCTCGTGTTATTATTATTTCTTGTTTGCTAATTTGTTATATTCACTCTCAGATAGCTTTCCCATGTTTATCTATTTGTTCCTTCTGTTTGCAGTAGTTATTCTAATTTTCACTTATGTGATTATAAAGACACAATGACTGTAAGTGTGATGACATTTTACTGCTTCATGTCTTGAGTGAATTTCCCATGATTAAAGGATAGTGTCAGATAGGTCTTGCTAAATTCAAGAGGACTACTGATGAATGAATCTGAATAAAGGTAAAAGGATATGTTTATCCTAATCAGACCTTTATATCTTATGTACGCTATCTTGTATCTGTATTGTTCCACGAAGTAAAGGCCCGTCATAGAGTGCTAACAATTATAAATTCCTGTGAAGAAATAATTTGCGACTCAACAGGTGGAAAATAACAAAAGAAAATACAGGTGTGAGGGGGAATTTTGCTCAGTGTGACAAAACTTTGTGTTTGTAAAGACCTATGTTTAATATCAAGTCAGTTAATCAAACCATTAAGAAGGAAATATGTTGAGGTATAAAAGGTCACTAAATTTTTGTTACCATAACAGATGCCTTTGAAATTTGAAACATAGCAATGACAGCTAACAAAAATTTGTTTCCATGAAATATTTCATGGTAGGTCTAATTTCTTAGGACATCTTAGTTTACCTCAATTCAGATCATAAAAATTTCTCATATGCTTAACAAATATGCTCATTTTTCATGTTGGATGGAGCCTATTCTATTTCATCATAATTAATACTCTGTATAATGCTATTTTGCCTCTCTCCCTTTTTCTGAACAATTCAGGCACCAGCATGCATTGGTAGGTGCTTCACTTTATATATTGAAGGATCAAACTCTTTACTACAAAGATTATATTTTCAGTTACACGAGCATTTAGTGCTTATGTAAGCAAAAGATTGTGTCCTGTTAAAATATAAACTTTTTATATATTCAGAAAAAACATTGAAATTCATTACAAAAATACAGTAAATTTATTATTAAGAATTAACTATATTATGTTACACATTGCACTAACCAACCATATATTTTTCTATACAATGTGAGCCACAGGAAGACATATTTACCAAAAAGCTGAGAAACTACTTTTTTTTCTTTTTCATTTAATATTTTATTTACCTATCTGTAAATTTGTATGTACATAAAGGGATGATTTTTATCTCTCTTGATTTCTTATTCCCTGTTATGGTTTATGTGCTTAAACATATTTCTTGTAATTATGCTATTTATAAATGAATTCATGGGCGCTCATTAAATTTGCTACATTAGCTTTTTTTTTTTATTAACTTGAATATTTCTTATATACATTTCAGTGTTATTCCCTTTCCGGTTTCCGGCAAACATCCCTCCCCCTCCCCCTTCCTTATGGGTGTTCCCCCCCCACCCCCCCATTGCCGCCCTCCCCCAACAGTCTAGTTCACTGGGGGTTCAGTCTTAGCAGGACCCAGGGCTTCCCCTTCCACTGGTGCTCTTACTAGGATATTCATTGCTACCTATGAGGTCAGAGTCCAGGGTCAGTCCTCTACATTAGCTTTTGTGTGGTTTCCTTCTCCTAATAGATCTTTCTTTTAGTATATCACAATAGGATAGCAACCAATGAGTTTTTGTTGTATAGAGTATTGAAGAAATGCATGTACAGAACAATTCTAAGAGAAACTGGCTTGTCCTATCATCGCATTGATGATAAAATCTTTTCAAAGTTCTTATCACAGACATTGTGTGTGTGTTTGTGTGTGCACATGCCTTTGATGCAATTCACATATGCTAGAGAAAGTTAAACTCTAAGAACAAATTTTTGCATTCTACAATGAGTGTGCTGAGATTAAATTCAGGCCCCCTTTCCCAGCAGCATGATCCTGCACTGGCTATTTCATTTTATTTGCCAGTAAATAAAAAGAACAATAAATATTTTATTGATCTTTCTCATATATTTAAAAACATACCCTGGAATTTCCTCTAGGTGTTTATGAAGGTGAATTATTTTCTTTTGCATGAATAAAATATGTTTGAACTTATAAAGAAAGTATATTTCATTAATATATATTGAATTATTTTGTTCATATTTTCATAAATTTGATGCATCACAAGAATAAATTTCTTGACAGTTTGGATTTAATAAGCTTTTCATTTTAATAAAGTTATGTACTATTATGAGCAGTTTTCATTTTAAAAGGCAAATTGATTACTGGAAGACTATTCTGAAATATATTACATTATTATGTATTTTTAAACATATTTCATATTTTATATTCATTATCCAGTATATATTATGTTTCATTTTGACTGTTTATTCAATATTAATTTAATAGTAATTAAAAATTGAATCATAATTTGAAAAACAGAAGTGTTTAGTTAGATATAAACATATACATTAAATAAATGAGCACATTATTTTCAAGAATAGGAAATCTATAAAAAATTTCATTGCCCATTAAATGGAATACTTCTCACTTAGGAAATTCTATTCTGGATTCTTTTCACCATGTTTTACCTTTTGTATATTAGCAATGAATATGGCTCCATTCCTAACTCTATTTTGATACTGAATTGGCCTTCTAATTGATATTTGTCTTTCCTTGAACTCCAACTATGTGATTTATAGTACACAAAGATAGACTGAATCTTCAGTGTTCTCTAACTTCCTTTCTGACATTCTTTTCATTTACCATAACTTGTAAAGTCCTTCTTTGTTGTTTACCTTGTTTTACCTACCATAGACCTTCATTTGTCTCCAGTTTGTGCTTTTCCTTGGGACATAGGCCTTGTTGTGTAGTTCTAGTTTTTCTAGTGTTCTTTATAAGGAAAATGTAATATGCAGAGGTATATTCTATTAAAGCCAAAAATAAAAACAGAAGTAACTCATTAGATATGACTCAAACATTCAGTGTAAGAGTTTTGGACAAGATTTTAGGGAGGTAAGTTGATGGTTGTTATTTGTCAGTATTATAGGAATTCTGTTATAATTCATCTTATGTAGTCACTTGTAGAGATAAATATGTACATCCAACTTCAATATTCATATCCAGTAATGATTTAAACCTTTGTAAATTGATTTTTCTGTGAAAACCATTCTAAGCTCAGAATCAATACAAATATTTTATGTAATATTTTATCTTGGTTCTATTTTAAGTAAAAATAGTTCATGATATTTTCTTTTAATTTAGTAAAGATTATAGATGCAGAAGGTACACACAATGCATTTCTTAGATTGCTGACATTTTAAAATCATTAGTCTGTATATTCAGAAATCAGTTTCATCCTTTTAAAAATATCAAATATCATCCATTAAAATTGCTTTTCTCTGAGCATTCACAATCATACTTTAATTATAAACTAAATTTACCAATTTCTGAACATTTTCACTTGGCCAAAATCACAATAAAAATACTCATTCAAAAACAAGTAAGTACATTACATATATTAACAAAAAATAACTTTTGATCCAATCTGTATGATTCAAGTTTTAAATGTTGTGTAAAATGGAATGACAACTAAACAGTGCTGTTGAGTATTTTTTGTTTAAAACATTACTATATGGTTTACTCTTCACATTAACTTGCCTTTTCTTTTCTCTGGGTCTTTCTTGGATGCTATCTAGGACCTAAGTGTTTTTTTGGTGATTCAATGACATGTCGTACTTTATTTATATCTAATCATTCCATCATGTATAGGCTAGTCTATCATGGCTCTGAATTCTGATCCTGCTCTTCAAGCTACCTTGATTTTCCTCTAGACAGTTTCTTAGATTGATATCTGGCTTTCCCTTTGGCATTTTTAAATAAACTCTACTGATACTGTATTCAGTATTTAAAAACCTTTCAGTCTTTATGATTTTATACATATATGAATATATATTCAGTCATGACAATTTCATACAAGATAACCAAGTATGTTTACTGTATACAATGTGCTTTCCTAAACAAATTCAAAAGAGAGTTATCATATTTTGTAATTAAAATTTTCTCCTGGCTTTGCTATGTGATATGTTTTTGAGTTTCACTTTGCATTGTCCTAGTATGCTTGAGTGTTGGAAAACCTTTATTCCATGTACTCATCAGCCAAAGGCAGGTTAACAATTTTATATTAAAGGCCAGCCTGATACACATGGCAATTCTGACCAAAGTCATAACTAAATATTTAACCTTTATCTTATTAAACTATGCAGTAAAACAATCACAAAATCAATTTAATGCATAAATAAATAAAATAGCAAATGAGTGAAGAATTTAGATAGCTAGGAATAATTAGAGCCTGTCCTGTCTTGTATTCATATGTAGTGACCACCATACACCTGCCCTTACAGAAAACTATATATGAACATAAGTGATAAATACAATCAAAGTAAATAAACACAGTTTTATATATTTATAAAAGGTAAATAGTGATGCTTCTGCCATATATAAAGTGCTAGTTAATGCTAGAGTATGTTGCTGAATTCTAAAACATGTACCCAACATAGTCCCAGCCATTAATAGTAAATTAATTAGGAAATATGTTTTACAGAAACCAAAGTAACATGTAAAAAATACTGCACTAAATATGCAGACATATGTAGTCTATGTAATACTTCTCTTATTTATTTTTATGCCATTTACACAGGTTTAATTTCAAGAACTACCAGTATGTTCTGGCTCTGGTATATGCCATTGAGGAGATCAATAGGAATCCCAACCTTTTACCAAACCTAACTATTGGGTTTGATTTCTACAATGTCAAATTCACAGAAAAGGAAACTCTAATGAATGTCTGTATGTGGCTTACAGCTCACAAAAGGGGAAAGGTTTTACCTAATTACAACTGCGAAGAGAAAAATTTTACTGCTGCTTTCACAGGAACATCATGGACAACGTCTGCACACATTGGGACATTGCTACAACTCTTCAGATTCCCACAGGTGAGACAATGTGCCTATGGGGACTGGAAATTAGGGCTCCTTTGTCGATATTACAGGTGTCTCAATAACCGAATCAGGGATAGACTTGAACTATGCAACCATCAAATTCAGACATGTGGTGATCAATTCAAACTTCTCTCCTTTCCAGGAGAAAAGAAAATGAAGTGAACGAAACCAGGTATGTATTTGAAAAAAAAATGGGCTTAGTTAGACTTTCTGTAGATTTATGTATGTGTATTTGGATTTAAACTGTGATAAACAATTAATATTCAGTGTTATAATAGGTATAGAAGAGAGTGAAGACCCCCAGCTCAAAGGACCAGTAAACATCTTCAACAAAATCATAGAAGAAAACTTCCCTAACCTAAAGAAAGAGATGGCCATAAACATACAAGAAGACTACAGAACTCCAATAGATTGGACCAGAAAAGAAACTCCTCCTGTCACATAATAGTCAAAACACCAAATGCACAAAACAAAGAAAGAATATTAAAAGCAGTAAGGAAAAAGGCCAAGTAACATATAAAAGGCAGACCTATTTCACAGCAGACTTTTCACAATATAATGAAAGCTGAAGATTGGACAGATGTCATACAGACCCTAAGAGAACACAAATTTCAAAGGTTCGATTGTATCCTTTTCAAATAACATAGATGGAGAAACAAGATATTCCATGACAAAACAAATATTCATAATATCTTTCTTCCAGCCCTAAAAGGATATTATTGGAAAGTATATGTTAAATCTTGCCATTTTGTTGATTTTATGATGTTTTCTTAGGCTGATATTCATAAAATATTCTGATATTGTTTAGTTATTACTTATGACCTCTTGGATATGTTTGTCCTTTTCAAGTTGAAATATTCTTTCTAATATTCTCTGTAGAGCTCCTTGGTAACAAATTCTTCTAATTTCTAAGGGAGGTATTTATTTCCCTTTCACTTTTTTAAAACATATTATTCTGTTCTTAGACAGGTATGTATCAATGCAAAGACAATTTTAAAATACTATACTTTTCTTTTTTTCAAAGAAAAACATCTCAAAACATTATTCATATTATTTATCTTCACCTAAATTTAACACACTTCATTGCCATATGAGTACAAATTTACTTCTGTTCATTTAAACTTGTAATTAAATAGATAGTTCTGCTAGGATTATTACTGTTAATTGAAAGTTATGATCTTTCAGAAATTTTAAAACACCTTTCTAGACCTTCTTATCTTTAAAGCATTCTGACAAATAATTATGTTATTATTAATAAAAATATTATCATAATCCTCTCTTTATTAGTGATCTATCCTTTATCTCTTTAAGGTTTCATTGCCCTTTCTTTCTTCTGTGCTTTTAATATTTCAAAATTTATTCTTATTAATGATCTCAATTCCCCCATAAAAAGAATATTATGAACACAGGACCTATGTTTATTCTGCCTTCAAGAAACATATGTGACAATCAACAATGGATACATCCTTTAAAGAGACAGGATGGAAATTCATAGGCAAATGGATGGAACTGTAAAATACCACCATGAGTGAGGTAACCCAATCACAAAAACACATGGTATGCACTTACTGATAAGTGGATATTAGCCCAAATCTCAGATAACCCAAGATACAATCCACAGACCATATGAAGGGCAAGGAAGATGCCCAATGTGAATATGCCTCAGTCCTTCTTAGAAGGGAGAACAATAATATTAACAGAAGGAATATGGACACAAAGTTTGGAGCAGAGACTGAAGAAAGGGCCATCCAGAGACTGCCCCACCTGGGGATACAGGCCAAACACATACAGTCCCAAACCCGGACAATATTGCTGATGCCAAGAAGTGCATGCTGGCAGGAGCTGTGTCCTGAGATGCTCTGCGAGAGCATGACATATACAGAGGCAGATTCATGAAGCCAACCATTGAACTGAGAACAGAGTTCCCAATGAAGGAGTTAGAGAAAAGATTGAAGGAACTGAAGGGTTTTGCAACCCCTTAAGCACAACCATACCAACCAACCACAGCTCCCAAAGGCTAAACCACCATCCAAAGAGTATACATGGACAGACTTATGGCTCTAGCTGCATATGTAGAGGATGGCCTTGCTGGGCACCAAAGGATGGAAAATCCCTTGGTCATGCCAAGGCTTGACCCCACAGTATAAGGCAATGTTAGGGTGAGGACATGGGAAGGGGTGGGCAGATAGGGGAACACCCTTAAAGAAGAAGGGGGAGGGGGTATGGAATAGGGGATTTATGGACAGGAAAAAGAATGGGGATAACACTTGAAATGTAAATAAAAACTATCCAATAATAAAAGGAAAACAAAACAAGAACAAAACAGAACAAAGAAGCAAAAAACAGGTGTGGTGAAATGCACCTATAGTTTTAGGTATAGAAAGGTTAAGATATAAAAAATAAAAGGAAGAAAGAAAGAAAGAAAGGAAGGAAGGAAGAAAGAAAGAAAGAAAGAAAATAGATGTCATAAATAAATGAACTAGCAGGAGAAATGTGAGTACAGGTATTTTACTATTTGACATTATAGCCTTCACACCAAAAGTAGTAAAAAATGATGAATAGTATCAATCTTGGTAATCAAAAGTACAATATCATAGAAGGGAGATGCACCAAATTTCATTTAAAAATATGGCTAGATATAAAAAAAATTAAAGTGACAGAATAACCCCAAAACAATGATAGAAGGTGATTTCAATATCCTACTCTCACCAATTGATAGGTCATGTATACAAAACCTAAATAAAATAACGGAATACTGAACAAATTAATGTCCACAATATGTGTTAGTTTTTAAAATATATATTGTGGGATTTGAAAAATTCTTGGTCATTTGCTATTCCTCAGATGAGAATTCTGTTTTTTAGTTCTGTATACCTTTTATTGTTAGGGTTATTTGGTTCTCTTGAGTCTAACATTTTGAATTTTTTGTATGTATTGGATATTAGCCCTCTATCAGATGCAGTATTAATGAAGATCTTTCCCCAATTCGTTGGTTGCCATTTTGTCCTATTAACAGGGTCCTTTGCCTTACGAAAGCTTTGCAATTTTATGAGCTCCTATTTGTTGAACACTGATCTTAGAGCATAAGACATTAGTGTTCTGTTAAGGAAAATTTCCATTGTGCCCATGTGTTCGAGGCTCTTCTCCACTTTCTCTTCTATTAGATTCAGTGTATCTGGTTTTATATGGAGGTCCTTGAAACACTTAAACTTTGTACAAGGAGATAAAAATGGGTATATTTGTATTCTTCTATATGCTAACTTCCAGTTTAATGAGCCCCATTTGTTGAAAATGTTGACTTTTTTCCATTGGATGCTTTCAGCTCCTTTGTCAAAGATCAAGTGACCATAGGTGTGTAGATTAATTTTTGGAACTTCAGTACAATTCCATTGATCTGCCAGCCTGTCTCTGTACCAATACCATGCAGTTTTTATCATGATTGCTCTGTAATACAGTTTGATACTTAATATCCTTAGTCATCAGGAAAATGCAAATCAAAACAACCATGAGATTCCACCTTACACTAGTCAAATTGGCTAATATTAAAAACTCAGGTGATAACCGATGATGGTGAGGATATGGAGAAAGAGCAATAATCCCTCATGGTTATTGGGATAGCAAGTTGGTACAACCACCCTGAAAATCAGTCTGATGGTTCCTCAGAAAATTGGACATATTACTGTATAAGGTCCCAGCTCTACCACTACTGGGTATATATCCAAAAGATGCTCCAACATATAACAAGGACTCATCCTCCACTATGTTCACTGCAGCCTTATTTATAATAGCCAGAAACTGGAAAGAACAGAGATGTCCTTCAATAGAGGAATGGATACAGAAAATGTGGTATATTTACATAGTGTATTACTAGTCAGCCATTAAAAGCAATGACTTCTTGAATTTCTTTTTTTTTTTTGGTTCTTTTTTTCGGAGCTGGGGACCGAACCCAGGGCCTTAAGCCTCCTATACCACTGAAAATCCCCAACCCCTGACTTCTTGAATTTCTTAGGCAAATAAATGGAATTTGAAAATATCATCCTGAGTGAGGTAACCCATCACAAAAGAACACATGTGATATGCACTCACTGATAAATGAATATTAACCCAAAAGCTTGAAATATGGAAGATACAATTCACAAAACTCAGGAAGCTCAAGAAGAAGGGTCACCAAAGTGTGGATGCTTCAGTCCTTAAAAGGGGGAGCAAAATACTCACAGGAGGAAAAACGGAGACAAATTGTGGAGCTGAGACTGAAGGAAAGGCCATTCAGACACTGCCCTTCCTGGGGAACCATATCATATATAGTCGCCAAACCAAGACACTATTGCAAATGTTAAGAAGTATGCCCCAACATATAAAAAAGACATGTGCTCCACTATGTTCATCGCAGCCTTATTTATAATAGCCAGAAGCTAGAAAGAACCCAGATGCCCTTCAACAGAGGAATGGATACAGAAAATGTGGTTCATCTACACAATGGAATATTACTCAGCTATCAAAAACAACGAGTTTATGAAATTCGTAGGCAAATGGTTGGAACTGGAAAATATCATCCTGAGTGAGCTAACCCAATCACAGAAAGACATACATGGTATGCACTCATTGATAAGTGGCTATTAGCCCAAATGCTTGAATTACCCTAGATCCCTAGAACAAATGAAACTCAAGACGGATGATCAAAATGTAATGCTTCACTCCTTCTTTAAAAAGGGGAACAAGAATACCCTTGGCAGGGAAGGAGGCAAAGATTAAAACAGAGACTGAAGGAACACCCATTCAGAGCCTGCCCCACATGTGGCCCATACATACACAGCCACCCAATTAGACAAGATGGATGAAGCAAAGAAGTGCAGACCGACAGGAGCCGGATGTAGATCGCTCCTGAGAGACACAGCCAGAATACAGCAAATACAGAGGCGAATGCCAGCAGCAAACCACTGAACTGAGAATAGGACCCCGTTGAAGGAATCAGAGAAAGAACTGGAAGAGCTTGAAGGGGCTCGAGACCCCATATGTACAACAATGCCAAGCAACCAGAGCTTCCAGGGACTAAGCCACTACCAAAAGACTATACATGGACTGACCCTGGACTCTGACCTCATAGGTAGCAATGAATATCCTAGTAAGAGCACCAGTGGAAGGGGAAGCCCTGGGTCCTGTTAAGACTGAACCCCCAGTGAACTAGACTGTTGGGGGGAGGGCGGCAATGGGGGGAGGGTTGGGAGGGGAACACCCATAAGGAAGGGGAAGGGGGAGGGGGATGTTTGCCCGGAAACCGGGAAAGGGAATAACACTTGAAATGTATATAAAAATACTCAAGTTAATAAAAAAAAAAAAAAAAAAAAAAAAGAAGTACAAGCTGACGGGAGCCTGATATAAGTGTTTCCTGAGAGTATCTGCCATGTCTGACCAATACAGGTGTGGAAGCTTGCAGCCAATCATCAGTCTTATCACGGTACCCCAGTGGAGGAGTTAGGGGAAGGAATGAAGGAGCTGAAGGGCCTTGCCACCCCATAGGATGAACAACCAATCAGACCCTCCAGACCTCCCAGGGACTAAACTACCATCAAAGAATACACATGGCGGAATCCATTGCTCGAGTTGCATATGTATTAGAGGATGACCTTATCTGGCATTAATGACAGGGGAGGCCCTTTGACTTGTGAAGGCTTGGTATCCCAGCATAGGGAAATGCTAGGGTAGTGAGGCAGACATAGGTGGGTGGATGGGGAAGCACCCTCATAGAAGCAGGGTGAGGGGGATGGGATAGGGGGTTTCTGAGGGGAACCTGGAAAAGGGGTAACATGTAATGTAAATATATATAAAATATCCAATTTAAAAAATACATCCCAAAGACCTGTTCTTAAAAAAAAAAAGAAAGAAAAAAAAAAAAACAAAACAAAAAGCTGTGATGAACCTAACTTTTTTCCTGTTGTCATCAAATGCTTTATGGTTGAAATTGTCTTTGATACTAACATTTTTCTATTTCTTTCTAATTTGGTTCAGCTTTCTATTGGACCTTATGATACTGCCTTGAATGACCATGACCAGTATTCTTCGCTCTACCAGATGGCTGCTAAGGACACATCTCTCTCACATGCCATTGTCTCCTTGATGCTTTATTTTAGGTGGTCCTGGGTGGGTCTCCTCCTCCCAGATGATCATAAAGGGAATAAAGTTTTATCAGAGTTCAGGGATGAGATGGAGAGAGAAAGAGTCTGCATAGCTTTTGTGAAAATGATCCCAACCACCTGGACTTTATATTTTAACAAACAATGGAAAAATATGGAAGAGATTGAGGAATCTTCGACAAATGTGATAATTATTTATGGTGATGTTGATTCTTTACAAGGTCTCATGCGAAATATTGGACAAAGGTTACTGACAGGGAAAGTATGGGTAATGAATTTTGAACAGGATATTACTGACCATGCTGATTATTTCCTGTTAGACTCATTCCATGGGAGCTTCATTTTTACACAACATTATGCAGAGAGTTTTGAGTTTACCAAGTTTATTCAAACAGTTAATCCTTACAAATACCCAGAAGACATTTATCTTCCTAAAATGTGGCATTATTTCTTCAAGTGCTCATATTCTGAAGTTGATTGTAAACTTTTGGACAACTGTCAAGCCAATGCAACTTTGAATGTATTACCTAGACACATATTTGATGTGTCCATGAGTAAGGAGAGCTATAATATCTACAATGCTGTGTACGCTGTGGCTCACAGTCTCCATGAGATCACTCTTAAGCAAGTACAGATGCAACCATGCAAAAACGGAGAAGAGCTGTTGTTTTATCCCTGGCAGGTAATATTCTTTCTATTGTAATAACAATAACTGTGATATATAAAATTTGCAAAGAAATTAACACATATTATAATATTCAGTATATTTTATCCAAACCCACAGGAGTATTTGTGTTTCTAATCTTCCATGGAAGTCAAGGCAGTCTCAGTTTTGTGTTGTAGAGAAACATTGCATGATGCCAGAAGGACATCTGTTTAGTCAGCATCAAGATCATATCAAGACTTGCTACCTGCATTCTCATGTAAATAGTATCAATAATAAAGAAAACATCCCATAGTTTCCTTATACATTTTTTACAACAGCAATTTTTTTTAAATGGATATTTAAGGGAAAGGAAAACAGTGTTTTTATTTTTGGGGTTTGCTTTTGTTTTTTTGTTTGTTTGATTTGATTTTATTTTTTTACTTAAATGATTCCTTTTAAAATTTTTTAGACATCAGAACCCTCCTTTTAAATATTGGATCTCTGAAGATATTCTGAGAGTAAATAGTTCTGAATTGCTTTCAAAATTAACATTTGAATGACTCAGCAGGCATGGATTTATTATTTGTGTTGGTTCAAATATTTCTCTTGAAGTTAAATGATATTTCAGAAGCAGATGGTACCCCCACTCACCCAGGATATTATTTATTCAACTTAATTCATGCTGGCATTTATATCCTTGAGTAAAAGAAATTAGAAACTTACCATAGCATAGGATCTATTCTGACTTTTTGTATACAGTATACTATAAAGTAATTAATCTATTTCAGATTAACTCTTTCCTGAGGAAAAACATGGGATTAGATTGGAGACAGAAAATAAATGAAGAGTATGACATTCTTAATCTTTGGAATTTTCCAAAGGGTCTTGGACTAAAGGTTAAAATAGGAAACTATTCAGCAAATGCTCCCAATGGGCAACAGTTGACTTTATCTGACCAGATGATTCAATGGCCAGAAAAGTTTTCAAAGGTGGGTTTGCTATATTTCATGATATAACAAAAATTGTTTTCTGATGCAAGGCACATTGATCTTTCATTACTTATATAAAATACCACAGAAGCATTACTATAGTAAATTTTCTCTTTCTTTGAATCAGAACATGGCAGTATTTAATGTTTATATGTCACCCAAATTTCATTCATATAATGGTTAGTTTATCTCAACCTGACACAGATTCTAAATATATTGGAAGAGTGAATTTACCTGGGCAAAATGTCACATAGGTAGGTTTGTTTTATTTTGTATTTGCTTGTTTTTTGGTTTTTTGGTTTGTTTGTTTGTTTTGAGAAAATCTGTCATTTATGTTTGACAACATGAAACAATGTTAAATCATTTTTTGTTACTATGATCAAACACCATGACCAACAGTGACTTTGAAAGAAAGAACTTATGTGCCTTATGTTTCCAGAGGTATAAGATTCTATCATGGATGGCAGAATGACAACAAGAGGTAGCTCTGGATAGAAGACAAGGAGCAAATAGGTTTCTGTTCCACATACAATTATAGTAATTATAATTACAGCCAGAGGCAAGAATTAAAATCTTTCAATCCCTACCTAAGTTAATAGTTTTAATAATAAAATCAATATTTTCCTATACATTTTTACAGTTAAAATAAAAAGTTAGATATTTACGTAAAAGCATGACTGTTTTTTTTTCACTTAAGTTATAAATTAACTTCTGAATCTCTGAAGATATTCTTTAAGCAAATAGATTTTTCTTGCTTTCAAAAAAGTTAATATTTGAATGTTTACTTTGAGAATTTCTCCAGCAAGTCTGCATATCCTAAAGTCTAATAACTCCCTGAATGGTGCAATTCACATGTAAATAAGCAGTCAAATGCATGAGCATGTTGTGTTATTTTTCATTGAAAGTGTCATATAGTAACTCTATTTGCATACCTTTACTGTCTATATTCAGCAGATTCAGTGTTATTGCATGCTTAGATGTTTTAATACATGATCAGCTATTCTTTGCTTTTAAGTCCTCTGGAAAAGGAAAACTGTGATATGTGTATTTGGTTTTTTTTTTTTTTTTTCTTTTTTTCGGAGCTGGGGACCGAACCCAGGGCCTTGCGCTTCCTAGGCAAGCGCTCTACCACTGAGCTAAATCCCCAACCCCGTGTATTTGTTTAAAGTAATGACTTGTCAGGCTACTGCAAAAAAATAAATAGGAAAAGAACTTATTAAAAAGATTGAGGGTATCCCCTTTACATTTTTTTCAGGCACATAAACAAATAAATTATGACAAAAATTTAATGTAATTTGCCCTTTTCACCATAGCTAAATTTATTAATAAATTCCTTCAGAGAAATACACACCCATTAGTTTCCATGTTCATTCTAAAGCTGTCAAGTTGACAGTTAATTACAAAAAGCTTATGTAGAATAAACACTATGCTTTACTATTTATAACTTTGTTATATAAAATTAAGGCCCATTATTTAAAATTCTGATGTATTCTTTAAAAGCATTTTGCTTTTGATTCAAATATATGAAACATCATAATTATACTCAAGAGAATAAATGATTTGTATCATAGTAGAGATTATGAGAAATATATCAATGTTAGATATTTAGAACAATGCCAAGATCAGAGTTTTTCATATTTTAAAATTTCTGCTAGCATCTACAGTATTAATCTGAGCTCAGCATTTAGCAATCTGTTTACAGAAAATATTGTAACTAAAACAGGATCATTGACTGCTTGTTATTTTTAAAATCTCATTTAAATGAGATACTAGAAAACTTTATATTCTTAATATCTTAAACTTTCTTTTTGATCACTATATTTTTATGATGTCTAATTACTTTCAAAATATTTTTTCATACTATTTTCTGCTATCCTTTTGAAAGGCATCCAAAGCAGGTAGATTTTATTTCTCTCCATATAATAGAAGTTTTATTACTTTAATCTTTTTGTTTATTTTATAGCCTAAAATATATTGTATTGTTTGTCTTCATATTTATTGATCAAATTGTTTAATATAGGCCAATCTTTTCAGATTATGTCAAGAAAATTAGGAGAGAACTTGAGTAGGTACTCTTTCTCTTTCTTATTACATTTGAAAGAACTCAAAAGTAAAATATTTGAATGGCATGTGAAATGAATTATAGGAGCTAATGCACTTATTGTGACATTAGTATACATATATTCACTTTCCTAGTGGACACCAAGCTGTAAGTACTTGACAAGATAGAGAAGGTTTTAAATTTAAATATTAAAATATTTAATGAAATAAAAGACAATTTACAATCATGGTAGAATTAAAGCGGCTCAACCCAGGAGTCAGTGAATACATTGACCATATCAGCCTGGAGAGACTCTATACCCTTCTATATTATGATTCCTGTAAGCTACCTTCCTCAAAAATGTCCCTGCCTTATTAAGATTTCAGTTTTTCCAACACTGTTAAAATATTCTGACCGTGCTTTAAACATGTTTTCCTTTTGAAGGGCACAATGATACCAAAATTTTTCTCTATTTATAAAAATATTGAAAATTGGCTGCTTTAGATAACACATTTTATTCTGCTCAGATTCCTCAATCTGTGTGCAGTGAGAGTTGTGGGCCTGGATTCAGGAAAGTCACCTTGGAGGGTCAAGCAGTCTGCTGCTACAATTGTACACCTTGTGCAGAAAATGAGATTTCCAATGAGACAGGTAAATGCCTACTTTACAGGAAACTTCCCCATTTCTCCACAGTTTTCACAATACCCTGGGAAATATAGATGGTATAAAGAGGAGTTAGAGATAAATGATTTATTTTTGTGTGCCTTTTAGCAAAATTGAATATTTATGTACTTCAAACTGGATTTCGATCACTTTTAGGACACATGCAAGGTTCAGATCTGTTGCACCTTCATTGTGACCATTTAGAGCTCATTTCAAAATACAAGTTGGCAGTAATTTCAGAGATGTGCTTTTCTATTGCATGCCTTTAGATTCTTAAAATATGGTAAACAAATGGAGAAATAATTAGGAGTATTTTGATAAAAATAAATTTTCTCATTTGTATTATTTTTTTAAATAATTTGGTGCAATATATTTTGATGGTCTGCACACCTACCATTCCTCATATATCCATTCCTCTGTTCCATAAAAACAGACATTTATGTAGTTATGTGTAATTTACATAACTAATAATGTCTGTGATGGATGTCACTTGAGTAATGTCAAACAGCAGGGGCAGAACTCTTTAAAATTAAACTGACTCCCCTCCCAAAGCTACCAACTTCACATAATTCTTTATCTGGAGATGTGTCTTCATGGCAACTAACAATTTCTATGCTAGAGTTTTGTCTGGCTTAAATCTGAACACATCTAATGAATTATCTTAAATGCTATAAATTTGTAAATACAATTGTCCTATATGTCTAAAAAAAGTGTTTTCTTGAAGTAATCTGAATATTTCTGCAAAAGGGAATAACATCTAAAAATTTTTCCCCTGCATGAATTTTTTTTATTTTTATTATATTGAGTATTTCTTATTTACATTTTGATAGTTATTCCCCTTCCTGGTTTCTGGGCCAACATCCCCTCCCCTTCTATATGGGCTTCCCCTCCCCATCACCCCCCTTACCACCCTCCCCCCAACAATCACCTTCACTGGGGGTTCAGTCTTGGCAGGACTAAGGGCTTCCCCTTCCACTGGTGCTCTTACTAGGCTATTTATTGCTACCTATGAGGTTGGAGCGCAGGGTCAGTCCATGTATAGTCTTTGGGTAGTGGCTTAGTCCCTGGAAGCTCTGGTTGGTTGGCATTGTTCCAATAAGTAAGTAAAGAAGTTGCATTTCCTTAATGTGTAGGATTATTTATATATTTTCCATCTCCATGTAAGAGAAACAATACAACTATAACAGCAATGAAGTTTAGAACTCAGTAAAGATATACTGAGTTCTAAGTGCATAAATAGAAGATAGAATACTAGTTCATGGTTCATGGACATAATCATGGCATCTTCCACAACTGAAAAAGAATTAGCATTCAATTTTTCTGTACATGGTTAAGTTGAATATAGAGTTGTATTAATTCTGTTTAAAATAGAGTTTATTTTTTTTCTTTCAAAATAACACACAATGTATTTTAAACATACTCATGCCCTATGAGCTTTCTAGATGCACCTTTTTTCTATACCTACCGAATTTTTTCTCTCTTTAAAAAAATCTCTTCACTCTTTTTTGCTCTACCTGAATACTCTTGAATGACCTATACTATAGAATTATCCACATTGTTGTTGTCATAATCTTAAAGAACACTAAATTCTACTCTCATACCAGAAAAGAAATTAAAAGAGATCTTCTGATATTAATATGAGTTCCTGTCGAATTTCACTTCTGTGATGATAATGAGTCAGACCCAATCATGAGCAGATCATGAACATGCTATAACAGCAATGAGTATATATATATAACTATCTTACTGTGGCTGTATATCACTGTTTCTTTAGAGTAGTATGAGTCTACTGACTTTATGAAGTTTCCATACTTTCTTCTATAAATTTCATCCTTTTTATGTTGCAGCATATTTTTAAGTTTTTAGCCAAAGAGACCTTTCCACATATGTATGTATCTATGTATGTATACATGCATTCATACACATTTGTTGCAAAGTGGGTTTGTCAGTGTATCTAAAGATACATAATAAAAGTAATTCACCCACCCATAAAAATATGACTATACTTCTATACAATAAGCATATTTTAATAGCATGTAGTTCGAAGAATTGCTAAACACTTCACGTTTGTTGCTGATTGACAATTGAACAATAAGCTAATATTATCTTTAAATTGGAGAGATGCTAATTCTATGTTATTAATGAAATAAAATTCAGAGTATGGTAGTAATTTCAGGTTTTGAGAAATATTTGGATATGTTGATAATATGACACATAAATAAGCATACAAATATTTCATATTAAACATGAAATTTACAAAATTCTAAGGGAGTATAGTAAAACTTTATTCTTCTTTACTCTTCACAAATTTTTATGTAAAAATTGATGATTGCCATGAAATCTTATGCATTAGAGTATTTTGAGCACTTAATAATTTAATAGGGCTTATTCAGTAAACTTCAGTAGAGAATAAAAGGAAATTGAATATAAAAGGAATTTTGAGAAGATAAGTAAATTTAGGGATTAGATATGAAAAAAGCATTACCTGAAGACGATTGCAAATAAAAAGCATTCTTCTTCTTTCATTGATTTCAGAGATCAAATTCAAAATTTATAGAGGTAATTCATGTGGTTATATAAAGGCCCAGGTATATTTATGCAATATTTCTTAGTATTCTACTTACTTTCAAGAAAAATACACTAATTTCCTAAACGATCGAGAAAATTTGTATATAAAGAGAATAAATGCAAAAGACTATTTTAATTATATCAGTATGAAGGAGATGAGTTAAGGAAGAAAAACTACTGGTAGTCTTCTACTATCTATATAGAAACATCACTTTTTAAGAATATCTATTTATCTATCTATCTATCTACCTATCTATCTAACTATCTATCTATATCTATAACTCTATCTATACTCTATCTATATCTATAACTCTATCCATAACTATATATCTATATATCTGTATATATCTATAAATCTATATATCTATACATCTATATGTCTATATATCTATATATCTGTATATCTGTATATCTATATCTATATAGATATATATGCTGGCAGCACAAAATATGCTCAGTGGTAGTAAAATATAAAAAATCAGAGACAGAGAGTTCATTGAGTTTGTAGTAAAAACTGAAACGTAGGAAGGAATATCATAGTAGGAAAGAGAGAGATTGGACAAAAACCTATTATAAACCAACACAAAATATTAAAAGAAATATATAGGAAGAAATTGTCAGTATCAATATGGAATCATTCATAAGAGTACATATATCTTTTTTTTCTTGAGAACACAAGGGTATGTGACTTTTGCATCTGTCCTCAATAAGCATGTATTTAGTAATGTCTCAGCAAGGACTCATGAATACCTTCATTTCTGACCAGATGTAGATCATTGTGTGAAGTGTCCAGAAAGTTATTATGCAAATACAGAGAAGAACCACTGCCTCCAGAAAGCTCAAAGCTTTCTGGCCTATGAGGACCCCTTGGGAATGGCTCTCACCAGCATAGCCCTGTTATTTTCTGCCCTCACAGTCATTGTTGTTGGGATCTTTGTAAGACACAGACACACTCCCATGGTCAAGGCTAATAATCGAGCTCTCAGTTACACTTTGCTCATCTCACTCAACTTCTGTTTTCTCTGCTCTTTGAACTTCATTGGCCAGCCCAACACAGCCACCTGCATTCTGCAGCAGACAATATTTGGAGTTGCATTCACTGTGGCTCTTGCCACTGTGTTAGCCAAAGCAATCACTGTGGTCATTGCTTTCAAGGCCACTTTTCCAGGGAGAATAATAAGGTGGCTAATGATATCAAGGGCCCCAAACTATACCATTCCTATCTGCACCCTGATTCAACTTGTTCTTTGTGGAATATGGATGGCAACATTTCCTCCATTTGTTGACCAAGATGATCATACTGAACATGGGCATGTCATCATTTTTTGCAACAAGGGCTCATCTGTAGCTTTTCACTGTGCTCTGGGATACCTCTGTTTCTTGGCACTTGGGAGTTATGCCATGGCCTTTTTCTCAAGGAATCTGCCAGATACATTCAATGAATCCAAATTTCTGTCATTCAGCATGCTGGTGTTCTTCTGTGTCTGGATCACCTTCCTCCCTGTCTACCACAGCACTAAGGGGAAAATTATGTTGGCTATGGAAGTCTTCTGTATTTTGGCTTCCAGTGCAGCACTCCTTGGCTTCATATTTACCCCTAAATGTTACATTATATTGTTGAGACCAGAAAAAAACTCCTTTCATTGTATTAAGAACAAAATACATTCTAAAGGAAATGTTTCACAAAGCATAGTTAAAAAACCAATTTAGCTTTTATAATAACAAATTAATATAAGATTTGAATTCATAAAACTATAACATTCTAAATATGTAACAGTTTTATCATGTGGGATTGATTTTATCAGAATCTGTGTCTGTATCCAATTGTATTAAGAGTGGTTCTAGTTTGTGCATCAATTTTTTCTCATGGTATAAAATTATAATATACTTTTCACATGATTACTTTCTTAATATAAACACAAGTATTCTGGCATCTTTTTTGTAGAACAGTATATTTTTTTACTTAGATACATTTCCTCTCTTGTGTTTCAATGACTCTGAATTCCAAAATCAGTGAAACTGCACCAGTATCTTTTTAGCATCCTTCTTTGATGTGAACAGTTTATTTTCATGTTACTGTATGAATTTGCTTATTAGCTTGATAAATAGTATTTCCTCTTCCTGAAATAATAACATTTTTATTTCAAAAATGCATTCTAATATAATTTCTTGATGTCCTTTAATAACATTTATTAAAAGTATACTTGTTTACAAATACATTGTAATGTTTTTATATAGTCAATTATAAGTACATCAGTTTTTAAGTGAATAACATGGTATTTTTGAAGCTTTTAAGACATTTACTGAAGTTATTATGTTTCAAGTTTATGTGTTTTTATAGGGAAACACCAGATGATGTGCTGCATAATAACCTAGTATGTAGCATTGTAATGAGGGAACCTAAGGGCCTTTTTCGTCCCACACTGTTCTTACAGCTTACCCGTCTCAGGTGGGGCCAGCTATTTTCCACCCACAGAAACATTTTTGAGTAAAAAATTCTCAGAATGTACTGATTGATAGTCACCTGATCCTCAGAAAGCCCCAGATATAGTGTCATGTTTGTTAGCCAGTGGATTTAAAGGTTAATATGCTTAGCCAATAAGTTTGAATTATAACCTTGCTGATTTAACCTGTGCACCCAAGTAAGAGCCAATCAGGGTTGCCTTCTTATTATATGCCTCAAGGGACTGAACCTCTTGCATTTGTTTCGATCTGCATCTCAGTGTCTCACTTGGGGACATCTTGATGTAAGTAACACTTACCAAGGGTTGGGGTCTTATAGTGTAATGATTTACATACCTATTTAGGATATAGAATTATTTAGAACTGGATTTTACTACCTAGGGTCAAATGTCAGTCAATTCAAACATCATCTTACAGTGGATTATATAGCCCATATTCATAGTGTGAGAAAATATGTCTCATGTTTTCCTATTTGAAGTCCAGTTGACTCAGCTCACTTTGCTTCAAATATAGAACTTTCTACATACATCTCTCATTTACTGACTTCTAATTCAATACTTTCCAAAAAATTGATATACCTTCCTCAATTAAAAATCACTAAATATATACAACATTCAATTTTATTACTACCTATTTCCATGCCATTATTAATGCGTAAAAAGATGTACTATATTCTAAAAATAATTTCTTTGCATCCCCCATTGTTATGTAAAGGAAAACATCTATACATTTGTTAGTATGCTAGTGTCTGATTTGCGTCTTACTAGCTGTCACTCTTTCCCTTCTCATTATATCTCCCTCGATACGCTTTCAAGAAATGGTATTGGTAACTCTGCACCTAGACTGAAAATCAGATTATAAAGATGGAAACCATGTCTGTACCAACAAACCATCCACAATGTCCAAGTGCCAGAGAATGAGTGGGTCCTGGAGGAAATTAAACAGCTTCCATTTTACTAAAATATTAGAATACCTAAATATTCTAAATAAATGTGCTTATAAACACACAAAATTATTCTTCCCTCCACTCATCAATGAACCTTAATTTTTCTTTTTCTCTTTTGAAAAAGACATGTGATTCAAGAAAGTCACAACAATCAACTGTAGAATTGTTAAGCACAGTCTAAACTCATAGAACTACAACATACACCCACATATAACAGACACATTTCATTGATGGAGAGAGAAGAGAAAGTTTAAAACCCAGAGACTCAGGTAAATTCCTGACTGCTTGTATCTCTAGAACATCAGCAGCAACCTATTGTTGTTTCCTGTTATTTTTGTTGTTATAAGTGGAATTTTGACTATGTCTCTCTTCTTTTGATTTTGTTGCAAGGAGACTACTTTTTTTGCTCTTTCTAGCATGTACTTTTCTTCCTTTTGTTGGAGTTTCCCATTTATTATCCTTTGTAGGGTTGGATCTGTAAAATGACATTTTGTAAATTTGTTTTTTTTTCATGGAATATCTTGGTTTCTTCATCTATGTTAATTGAGAATTTTGCTGGATATAGTAGCCTGACTGGCATTTGTGTTCTCTTAGTGTTTGTATGACATCTGCCCAGGGTCTTCTGGCTTTCATAGTCTCCGGAGAGAAGTCTGATGTAATTCCAATAGGTCTCCCTTTGTTACTTCACCTGTTTCCCTTACTACTTTTAATATTCTCTCTCTCTCTCTCTCTCTCTCTCTCTCTCTCTCTCTCTCTCTCTCTCTCTCTCTCTCTCTCTCTCTCGTTGTGCATTTGATGTTTTGACTATTATGTGATGTGTGGAATTTCTTTTCTGATCGAATCTATTTGGAGTTCTGTAGGCTTCTAGTATGGGCATCTCTTTCTTTCAGTGAGGGAAGCTTTCTTCTATAATTTTGTTGAAGATATTTACTGGACCTTTAAATTGGGAATCTTCACTCTCTTCTATACCTATTATCCTTACTTTCGATATTCTCATTGTGTCCTGGATTTCCTGAATGTTTTGGCTTAGGAGCTTTTTCAATTTTATATTATCTTCGCTGGCTTTTTCAATGTTTTCTATGGTATCTTCTGCCCCAGAGATTCTCTCTTCTATCTCTTGTATTCTCTTTGTGGTGCTTACATTTATGACTCCTAATCGCTTTCCTAGGTTTTCTATCTCCACGGTTGCTCCATTTGTGCTTTCTTTATTGTTTCTATTGATATTTTTAAATCTTTGATTGCTTTGTTCAATTCCTTTACCTGTTTGGTTGTTTTTCCAGTAATTCTTTAAGTTTTTTGTGTTTCCTCTTTAAGACTTTTTACTTGTTTACTAGTGTTGTCCTGTATTTCTTTAAGGGAATTATTTGTGTCCTTCTTAAAGTCCTCCATCTTTATTACAAGATGTGATTTTAAATCCAAATTTCACTTTCCTGGTGTGTTGGGATATCCAGTATTTACTTTTTTGCAAGAACTCATTTCTGATGATGTCAACTAGTTTTGATTTCTCTGATTTAGTATTTTGTTCTTGCCTCTGGTCATCAGGTTGTCTCTGGTGTTAACTTCTTTTGCTGTCTTTGACAGTGGCTTTATCCTCCTGTAGGCCTTTGTCAGCATTCTTGAGTGTTGTTTTCTTTTAGCCAAACCAGGAATCAGAGAGCTGCTCCTGCATTTGTGTGACCTGAAACCTCCAGGCACATTGCTTAGCGCAGAAGAGTTGGTCTTACCTCTACTCTCAGGTTTATAGGTGCTCCTGGTGATTGCTTTCAGCTCTCAGTGCAGGTAGAAACCAAAAATTTCTTACCCCTTACTGCTGTTAGGTCCCTGTGCCCAGAGGGCATAGAAAGCACTAGGTGAGTTATTTGTGAATGTGGGCAGAAGTAGTTGTCTCCCCTGAGGTTGCAGGATTGTCAGCACTTCTGAGTGTTCAGCTTTCTCCCCCACGGGATTTGGGTTCAGGGAGCTGTGGGACCAGTTCAGTTCCATTCAGGCACAGGCAGAACCCACATATCATTTTCTTATTTCATCCATTTGCCTGAAAAACTCATGATGTCCTCACTTTTTATAGCTGAATAGTATTCCATTGTGTAAATGAACCACATATTTTGTATTCATTCTTTAATTCCTGGGCATCTGGTTTGTTTCCAGTATCTGGTTATTATACATAAAACTGCTTGAAAATAGTGGAGCACTTGACTTTGGGATGTGGTAGAACATCTTTACAATATATGCCCAGGAGTGGTACAGCTGGTTCTTCAGGGAGAATTAATTGCAATTTTCTGGGAAAACACCAGATTGATTTTTACAGTGGTTTTCAAAGTTTGCATTCCAAGAGCAGTCGAGGAGAGTTCCTTTTTTACCACATCATTGGGAGTATATGCTTTCACTTGTGTTTTTGACCGTAGGCATTCTGATTGTGCAAAGTGGAATGTCAGTGTGATTTTGATTTGCATTTCTTTGATGACTAAGGATGTTGAACATTTATTGAAGTGCTTCTTAGCCATTCAAGATTCCTCTGTTGAAAATTCTAGTTAGTTGTATACCCCATTCTTTGACTGTATTCTTTTATTTTTATTTTGTAGTCTAACTTCTTAAATTATGTATATATTTTGGGTATTTCTTCTCTGTCAGATGAAGGGTTAGTGAAGATATTTTCTTAATTTATATGCTGCTGGTTTGTCCTACTCACAGTGACGGTTGCCTTACAAAAGTTCTCCAGTTTCATGAAATGCCATTTATTAATGCCCAACCTTCCTAGCCAAATAATTGGTTTTCTGTTCAGAAAAATCTTTCCTGTGCCAATGTGTTGAAGGATGTTTTCCAATTTCTCTTTAATTAGAATAAATGTGTCTTATTTTATGTTGAGTTTTTTTTATCTATTTGGACGTGAGTTTTGTGCTGGGTGATAAACATGGGTGTATTTGGATTCTTCTACATGCCAACATTCTTTTGGACCAGCACCCTTTGTTGAAGATGCTGCCCCTTGTTCCTTTGTATAGTTTTGGCTTCTTTGATAATCAAAGGGCAAGAAGCAAGTGCAAGAACATAAGCAATAGAAACCAAGGCATCGTCAGAACCCAGTTCTCTCAACACAGCAAGACCTGGATACTTCAACACAACAGGAAAACAACAGTTGGATTTAAAACCATGTCTCATGATGATGATAGAGGATTTTAAGAAGGCCAGAAATAACTCCTTTAAAGAAAAGAAGAGAACACAGGTAGACAGGTAGGAGACTTTAAAGAGGAAACATACAAGTCCCTTAAAGAAATACAGGAAAACACAAACAAAAAGGTGAAGGAATTGAAGAAAATTGTTCAGGATCTAAAAATGGAATGAGGAACAATAAGAAAATCACAAAAGGAAGCAATCCTGGAGATAGAAAACCTAGGAAAGAGATCAGGAGTCATAGATGCAAGCATCCGCAAATGAATAGAAGAGATAGAAGAGAGAATCTCAGGGGCAGAAAATAACATACACAACATTGACACAACAGTCAAAGAAAATGGAAAATGCAAAAAGCTCCTAAGCCAAAACATCCAGAAAATCCAGAACACAATGAAAAGACAATATGCAAGGAAGAAAATGAAGATACCTATCTGAAAGAACCAGTAAATATCTTCAACAAAATTATAGAAAAAATGTCTCTAACAAAAAGAAAGGGATACTTGTGAATATACAAGAAGCCCACAGAACTCCAAATAGATTGGACCAAATATGAAATTCTGACCAAGTAATAATCAAAACACAAAATGAACAAATAAAAAATATTAAAAGAAGTAAAGGAAAAGACCAAGTAACATATAAAGACAGAGATACCAGAATTGTACCAGATTTCTCATCAGAGACTATGGAAATCAGAAGATCCTGGTCAGGTGGCATATAGACCCTAAGAGAATACAAATGCCAGCCCAGGCTACTATTCCCAGCAAATCTCTCAATTACAACAAATGGCGAAACCTAGTTATTGCATGACACAAACAAATATTAAAAATATATTTCCACAAATGCAGCCCTAAGGAAGATAATAGATGGAAAACTCCAACACAAGGATGGTAACTACTCCCAAGAAAAAGAAAGAAATTAGTCTTTCAAAAAAATTAAAGGAAGATAGTCACACAAACTTAATTTTACTTCTAAAAACAAAAATAACAAGAAGCAATAATCACTAGTCCGTCATACCTCTTAACATAAAAGGACTCAATTCCTTGATAAGAAGACATGGACTAAGACTGGATATGGAAACATGATCCAGCATTATACAGCATATAGGAAATGTACCTCAGTGACAAAGACCTCAAAATAAAGAGCTAGAAAAAAATTTCAAGCAAATGGTCCAAAGAAACAAACTGGAATAGCCATTTTAATATCAAATAAAATTGAATTTCAATGAAAAATTCACCAAAAAGAGATGAGGAAGGACATTTCATACTAATCAAAGGAAGCAGCTATCAAGATAAACTCTCAATTCACAACATCTATACCCCAAATTCTAGGGCACCCACATTCATAAAAGAAACTTTGCTGTACTTCAAAGCACACATTGAACTCACACAAAAATAGTGGGAGATTTCAATACCCAACTCTCATCAATGGAAAGAATATGGAAACAGAAAGTAAACAGTGAAATTAACAGAAATTATAAATGAAATAGATTTAACAGATATCATTACAACTTTCATCCTAAGAAAAAGGAAAAAAAAAGGAATATATCTTCTCAGCACCTCATGGTACCTTCTCTAAAATTGATCAAATATTCAGTCAGAAAACAAGCCTCAGCAGATACAGGAAGATTGAAATAATAACATGCCTCCTATTAGACCACCGTAGAATAAAGCTGATTTTTAATAACAACAAAAACAACAGGAAGCCTACATATATATGGAAGCTGAACAACACTCTACTCAATGATAATTGGGTCAGAGAAGAAATAAAGAAAGAAATTAAGGACTTTTTAGAATTTAAAGATAAAGAAGCCACAATATTCCCGAACCTCTGGACAAAATGAAGCCAATGCTAAAAGGAAAACCCAAAGCTTTGTGTGCCTCCATAAAGAAATTGGAAAGAGAAATTGGCTGCTTAACAGCAGATCTGAAAGCTATAGAAAAAAAAGGGGGGCAAGTAAGCACAAGAGGATAAAATACAGGAAATAATCAACTCATGGCTGAAATCCTCAAGTAGAAACAAAGAGAACTATACAAAAAATCAATAAAAGCGGGAGCTGGTTCTTTGAGAAAATTGAAAAGATAGATAAACCCTTATCCACACTAACCGAAGGGCAGAGAGAAGGTATCCACATTAACAAAATCAGAAAGAAAAAGGGAGACATAACAATAGGAACTGAAGAAATTCAAAAAAATTACCATAAACTATTACAAAAGCCTATATTCCGCAAAACTGAAAAACCTAGGTAAAATGGATAATTTTATCAACAAATACCATGTATCAAAGATAAATCAGGATCAGATAAACCTTCTAAATCAGCCCATAACCCCTAAAGATAGAGCAGTCATTAAAATTCTCCCAACCAAATATAGAAATAAGCAAACAAATAAAGAAATACCCATCATCAGATGGTTTTAGTGTGGAATTCTACCAGACCTTCAAAGAAGACCTATTTTAAATACTCTTCAAACCATTACACAAAATAAAAAGAGAAGGAACATTGCCTAATTTCTTCAATGAAGCCATAGATACTCTGATACTAAAACCGCACAAAGACCCAACAAAGAATGAGAACTTCCAACCAATTTTTCTGATGAATATTGATGCAAACTTACTCGACATAATTCTTACAAAAAGAATCCAAGAACACATCAAAACATTCATTTAGCATGAGCAATAGACTTCATTGCGTGGATGCAGGGATGGTTCAATTTATGGGAATCCATCAGTGAAATACACTACATAAAGAAACTCATGGGAAAAAAATCATGCTCATTTCTTTAGAAACTGAAAAAGGATTTGACAAGTGTTAACACCCCTTCTTCTTAAAAGTATTGCAAAGAACTAGAATTCAAGTTCTATACCTAAACATAGTAAAAGAAATATTTAACTAAACACTAGCCAACATCAAACTAAATAGAGTGAAATTTGAAGCAACCCCACTACAATCAGAAACAATACATAGCTGCCCTCTCTCTCCCTACCTATTCAATATAGTACTTGAAGTTCTAGCCTGAGAAATTAGACAACAAAATGAGGTCAAATGGAAACAAAATAGAAAAGGAAGAAGTCCAAATATTACTATTTGCAGGTGATAAGATAGTAAACTTAGGAGACTCCAAAAATGTAAGCAAAGAACATTTTCAGCTGACAAACAACTTCAGCAAAGTGACTCGATATAAAATTAACTAAAAAAAAAAAATCAGTAGCCTTCTTCTACTCAAAGGATAAACAGGCCAGGCAGACAAAGAATTTAGGGAAATGACATCCTTCACAATAATCACAAATAGTATAAAAAACATTGATATGACTCTAACCTTTCAAGTGAACAATCTATATGAGAAGAATGTAAAGTCTCTGAAGAATGAAATGAAGACCTCAGAAGATGAAAAGTTATTTCATACTCATAGATCATCAATCTACTAATTCAATGAAATTCACACCAAAATTCCAACTCAATTTTTCACAGAAATAGGAAGAGCAATCTTCAAATTAACTTGTAATAAAACAGAAAAAAAACACCCCAAACCAAACCAAACCAAAACCAAAACAAAAACAAAAACAAAACAAATCAAAACATGGGATAGCAACAACTATGCTAAAGAATAAGAGAACCTTTGGGAAAAACATTATCCCTGATATCAAGCTCCAGTACAGAGCAATAGTGATGAAATCTGCATGATATTTGTACAAAGACAGCCATGTAGATCTGTGAAGTAAAATTGAAGACCCAGAAAAGAATTCACACACCTACAGTCACTTGATCTTTCACAAAAGCTAAAACTATCCAGTGGAAACAGACACCATATTCAACAAATGCTGCTAGTTCAACTAGAGGTCAGAATGTAGAAAAATGCCAGACACACTAAATATAGTAGGAAAAATAAAGTGAGGAAGAGCCTGGAACACATGGGCACAGGGTCAAATTTTCCTGGACAGAACACAAATGGCTTAGGCTCTAAGATCAGCTAGCTACAAATGGGACCTTTTAGTCTTGAAAAGGTTCTGTAAGGCAAAGGACATTGGCAATAGTAGAGAACAGCAACTCATAGACTGGAAAAAGATCTTTTCAAACTCTATGTCCAATAGAGGGCTAATATCCAAAATATACAAAGAATTAAAAAAAATAGACTCCAGAGAATCAAATATTTCTATTAAAAATGGTGTATAAAGCTGAACACCTTGTCTTGCATCAAAGGTAGGGAAGTCCCTTGAATCTTTGAAGGCTTGATGCCCCAGTGTAGGGGAATTCTTGGGGGACAGGCAGGACTGGGTGGGTGGGAGACCACCCTTTGTGGAAGCAGGGGAGAGAGGAAATGGAATGTGGGAGAGGTTCAGAAAGGAAACCAGGAAGGGGGAAAACATTTGAAATATAAATAAACAAAATATCCAATATTTTATATATATGTACATATAAATTTATATATACATATAAATTTATTTTTATATATGCATACATATATATATACAAAACAGAACTAAAAATAAATGCAAAAATATACTCATATAAAAAATGCAAGCCCAGACAGTTGCGTTGAAGCACATGTCTTGTGGCACACACACACACACACACACACACACACACACACACACACACACACACACACACACACACAGAGTAAAATAATACTAATTTACAAAACAAGATATACTAGCAAATCACCAGTCAGATAAAAACTGCCCTGCAGGGCTGGAGAGATGGCTCAGCGGTTAAGACACCCGACTTCGGGGCTGGGATTTAGCTCAGCGGTAGAGCGCCACCTAGGGAAGCGCAAAGGTCCTGGGTTCGGTCCCCAGCTCCTAAAAAAAAAAAAAAAAAAGAAAAAAAAAAAAAAAAAAAAGAGCACCCGACTCGACTACTCTTCCAGAGGTCCTGAGTTCAATTCCCAGCAACCACATGGTGGCTCACAACCATCTGTAAAGAGATCCGATGCCCCTTCTGGTATATCTGAAGACAGCTACAGGTACTTATATATAATAAATGAGTAAATCTTAAAAAAAAAAAAAAAAACTGCCCTGCAAAGGCAGCATTAGATTAAAATTTAACAATTATCTCTTGCATTGTACAAGTAGTTATGCAGCATAGCCTTAAGTTTGATTCTGATACTCAGTTAGAACTGCTTGAGTAAGATGTATTTTTATCTTTGGAAGCTCTTTTTCAGTTGGAGATAGCTTATTGATTAGAAACCTGTGCTCTTATCCATTATCTACCCTCAGCAATGAGACACATCTGATTTAAATATGCAGGACATGTACATACTGATACATTCTCTCTGAGCTCATATGTGCAAATATTATAAAAAAATTATTCAACAGATGTTATTTCATATTCTCTGATAATTCTCTAAATGAATTTATGTTTAAATCCAATGAACATACTGCAGTAAATTGTCTCATTTAATAATTTTGTAATGGAAGTTCTTATTCGGCAGACTTACCATCATTTGAGGTAAAATTTCAATGTTTGATGTACAAGATTACTATATGATCTAAGGTCAGCTGTGAATAGGTAAATTATAAAATTAGTTTTCTTGGAAGCAAATTTCAAAACTCTAATTCATTGAATGCTATCCTATTCATGATCTGTCTTTTTCTCCTCCATCTTTATTAGATTGGGTATTGCTTATTTACATTTCAAACGTTATTCCCTTTCCCTGTTTCCAGGCCAACATCCTCCTAACCCCAAAACATCCCATTCTATATTGGTGTTCCCCTTACAATCTTCCCCCCATTACCACGCTCCCCACAACAATCCCGTTCACTGGGGGTTCAGTCTTGGTAGGACCAAAGGCTTCCCCTTCCACTGGTGCCCTTACTAGGCTATTCATTGCTACCTATGCAGTTGGAGCACAGGGACAGTCCATGTATAGTATTTGGGTAATAGCTTAGTCCATGGAAGCTTTGGTTGGTAGGCATTGTTGTTCATAAGGTGTTTCAAGCCCCTTCAAACTCTTTCAGTCCTTTCTCTGATTCCTTCAATGGGGATCCCGTTCTCAATTCAATGGTTTGCTTCTGGCATTCACCTAGGTATTGTCCATATACTGCCTATGTCGCTCAGAAGAGATCTACATCCGGTTCTTGTCAGCCTGCACTTCTTTGCTGCATCCATTTTATCTAGTTTTGTGGCAGTATTTGTATAGGACACATGTGGGCAGGCTCTGAATGGACGTTCCTTCAGTCTCTGTTCTAAAATTTGCCTCTCTATTGCCTCCCAAGGGTATACTTGTTCCCTTATTAAAAAAGTAGTGAAGCATTTGCATTTGGTCATCCTTGAGTTTTATGTGTTTTGTGCATAGAGGGTAATTCAAGCATTTAGGCTAATATACACTTATCAATGAGTGCATACCATGTGTGTTTTTCTGAGGTTGGGTTACGTCACTCAGGATGATATTTTCCAGTTCCATCCATTGGACTATGAATTTCATAAAGTCATTGTTTTTGTTAGCTGAGTAGTATTCCATTGTGTAGATGTACCACATTTTCTGTATCCATTCCTCTGTTGAAGGGCATCTGGGTTCTTTCCATCTTCTGACTATTATAAATAAGGCTGCTATGAACATAGTGGAGCATGTGTCTTTGTTATATTTTGGAGCATCTATTGGGTATATGCCCAAGAGAGGAATAGCTTGGTCCTCAGGTAGTTCAATGTCCAATTTTTTGAGGAACCTCCAGACTGATTTCCAGAAAGATTGTACCAGTCTGTAATCCCAGCAATAATGGAGGAGTGTTCTTCTTTCTCCACATTCTCTCCAGCATCTGCTGTTGCTAGAGTTGTTGATTTTAGCCATTGTGACTGGTGTGAGTTGGAATCTGAGGGCTGTTTTGATTTGCATTTCCCTTTTGACTAAAATGTTGAACATTTCTTTAGGTATGTCACAGCCATTCAGAATTCCTCAGCTGTGAATTTTTTGTTTAGCTCTGAACACTATTTTTTAATAGGGTTATTTGTCTCCCTGCAGTCTAACTAATTGAGTTCTTTATATAGTTTAGATATAAGCACTCTATTAGTTGTAGGATTGGTAAAGATCTTTTCCCAATCTGTTGGTTGTCGTTTCATCATAACAACAATATCCTTTGCGTTACAGAAGCTTTGTAGTTTTATGAGATCCCATTTGTATATTATTGATCTTACAGCATAAGTCATTGGTGTTTTGTTCAGGAAATTTTCTCCAGTGTCCCTGTGCTCGAGATTCTTCCCCACTTTTTCTTCTATTAGTTTGATTGAATCTGGTCTGACATGGAGGTCCTTGATCCACTTGGACTTAAGCTTTGTACAGGGTGATAAGAATGGATCGATTTGCATTCATCTACATTCTGAACTCCAGTTGATCCAGCACCATTTGCTGAAAAGGCTACCTTCCTTTTTTCAGTGGTTGGTTTTGGCTCCTCTGTCAAAAATCATGTGACTATAGATGTATGGGTCCATTCCTGGTTCTTCAATTCTATTCCACTGGTCTATCTGCCTGTCTCTGTACAAATACTGTACAGTTTTGTTTATCACTATTGTTCTGTAATACTGCTTGAGTTCAGGGATAGTGATTCCCCCAGAAGTCCTTTTATTGTTGAGGATAGCTTTAACTATCCTGGGTTTTTTGTTATTCCAGATCAATTTGCAAATTGTTCTAAGTCTCTGAAGAATTGTATTGGAATTTTGATGGGGATTGCATTGAATTGGTAGATTGCTTTTGATAAAATGGACATTTTTACTATATTAATCCTCCCAATTCATGAGCATGGGAGATCTTTCCACCTTCTGTATCTTCAATTTCTTTCTTTAGAGGCTGAAGTTCTTATCATACAGATCATTCACTTGCTTGGTTAAAGTCACACCAAGGTGGCCCCAGACACTGCCAGAACCTGAAGGGACCAGATCAACAGTTCTCTGCACCCAAATCCCATGGGAGCGAGAGCTAAATCTTCAGAGAGGCAGACATGCCTGGGAAGCCAGAAGAGATTACACTCTGCCCACATTTCTCACTCCAGAGGAAAACACCAAACGCCATCTGGGACCCTGGTGCATGGGGGCTCCCGGAAAAGGCGGCACAGGTCCTCCTGGTTTCTGCCCTTGCAGAGAGCTCAAAACCAACACCCACGAACAAAAGTGAACCAGGGGACCACAGGTAAGTCCAACTTATGCTCCAAGCAAACTGACTGGTGGTCTCAGGACACACAGAGGCAAAATTCCTCTAGGTCCAGACACTTCCAGTTTTTAGCTGGATTCCCAACCTCGCTGATCCCTGCCTGCAGTTCACTGCTCCCAATCCCAGTGGGAGAGAGAGCTCACCACATGGACAGGTGGGCACTCCTGAGACTGCACAGCAGAAGAGACCACCAATACTGCCCACCTCTGCACACATCCCTGGCCCAAGAGGAAACTGTATATGGCCTCTGGGAACCAGATGGTAGGGGCACTGGAGCTGCAGGTCCCCTGTGCCCCAGACACCTCTGGAACCTGAAGGGACCAGATCAACAGTTCTCTGCACCCAAATCCCGTGGGAGGGAGAGCTAAATCTTCAGAGAGGCAGACACGCCTGGGAAGCCAGAAGAGACTACACTCTGCCCACATTTCTCACTCCAGAGGAAAACACCAAAGGCCATCTAGGACCCTGGTGCATGGGGGCTACAGGGAAATGCGACGCAGATCCTTCTGGATGCTGCCCTCATGGAGAGCTAATAACCAACACCCCATGAGCAAACATGAGCCTAGGGACCACAGGTAAGACTAACTTTTCTGCTCCAAATGACCTGCCTCGAGAACTCAGGTCACAGGACCACAGGAACAGCTGAAGACCTGTAGACAGGAAAGACAATACGCTCAAAAGCAGAACACTCTGTTCCCATAACTGGCTGAAAGAAAACAGGAAAACAGGTCTACAGCACTCCTGTCACACAGGCTTATAGGACAGTCTAGCCACTGTCAAAAATAGCAGAACAAAGTAACACCAGAGAAAATCTGATGGCGCAAGCGCAGGAACCCAAGCAGCAGAAACCAAGACTACATGATATCATCGGAGCCCAATTCTCCCACGAAAGCAAACACTAAATATCCAAACACACCAGAAAACCAAGATCTAGATTTAAAATCATATTTGATCATGATGCTGGAGGACTTCAAGAAAGACATGAAGTACTCCCTTAGAGAAAATCAGGAAAACATAAATAAACAAGTAGAAGCCTATAGAGAGGAATCACAAAAATCCATGAAGGAATTCCAAGAAAACACAATCAAACAGTTGAAGGATATAAAAATGGAAATAGAAGCAATGAAGAAAGAACACAGAGAAAGAAGTCTGGATATAGAAAACCAAAGGAAGAGACAAGGAGCCATAGATACAAGCATCACCAATAGAATACAAGAGATAGAAGAGAGAATCCCAGGAGCAGAAGATTTCGTAGAAATCATCGACACAACTGTCCAAGATAATGTAAAGTAGAAAAAGCTACTGGTCCAAAACATACAGGAAATCCAGGACTCAATGAGAAGATTAAACCTAAGGATAATAGGTATAGAAGAGAGTGAAGACTCCCAGCTCAAAGGACCAGTAAGTATCTTCAACAAAGTCATAGAAGAAAACTTCCCTAACCTAAAGAAAGAGATGACCATGAGCATACAAGAAGCCTACAGAACTCTAAATAGACTGGACCAGAAAAGAAACTCCTCCTGTCATATAATAGTCAAAACACCAAATGCCCCCAAAAAAGAATATGAAAAGCAGTAAGGGAAAAACGTCAAGTAACATATAAAGACAGACCTATCAGAATCACACCAGACTTCTCACCAGAGACTATGAAAGCCAGAAAATCCTGGACAGATGTCTTACAGACCCTAAGAGAACACAAATGCCAGCCCTGGTTACTGTATCCTGCAAAACTCTCAATTAACATAGATGGAGAAACCAAGATATTCCATGACAAAACCAATTTAAACAATATCTTTCTACAAATCCAGCACTACAAAGGATAATAAATTGTAAAGCCCAACGTAAAGAGGCAAGCTAAACCCTAGAAAAAGCAAGAAACTAATCATCTTGGCAACAAAACAAAGAGAAGAAAAGCACACAACCATAACCTCACATCCATATATGAATATGACAGGAAGCAATAATCACTATTCCTTAATATCCCTCAAAATCAATGGTCTCAACTCCCCAATAAAAAGACATAGATTAGCAAACTGGATACGCAATGAGGACCCTGCCTTCTACTGCCTATAGGAAACACACCTCAGAGACAAAGACAGACACTACATCAGAGTGAAAGGCTAGAAAACAACTTTCCAAGCAAATGGTCAGAAGAAGCAAGCTGGAGTAGCCATTCTAATATCGAATAAAATCAATTTTCAACTAAAAGGAATCAAAAAAGATAATGAACGACGCTTCATATTCATCAAAGGAACAATCCATCAAGATGAACTCTCAATCCTAAATATCTATGCTCCAAATACAAGGGCACCTACATACATAAAAGAAACCTTACTAAAGCTCAAAATACACATTGCAACTAATACAATAATAGTAGGAGATTTCAACACCCCACTCTCATCAATGGACAGGTTATGGAAACAGAAATTTAACAGAGACCTAGACAGACTAAGAGAAGTCATGAACCAAATGGACTTAGCAGATATTTATAGAACATTCTTTCCTAAAGCAAAAGAATATACATTCTTCTCAGCACCTCATGGTACTTTCTCCAAAATTGACCATATAATTGGTCAAAAAACAGGCTTCAACAGATACAGAAAGATAGAAATAATCCCTTGCGTCCTATCAGACCACGACTGGCATAAAGCTGGTCTACAATAACAATAAGGGAAGAATGTCCACATATACATGGAAGTTGAACAATGCTCTACTCAATGATAACCTGGTCAATGAAGAAATAAAGAAAGAAATTAAAAACTTTTTAGAATTTAATGAAAATGAAGGAACAACATACCCAAACTTATGGGAAACAATGAAACCAGTGCTAAGAGGAAAATCCATAGCTCAGAGTGCCTGCAGAAAGAAACAGGAGAGAGCATATTTCAGCAGTGTGACAGCACACCTAAAGGCTCTAGAACAAAAAGAAGCAAATACACCCAGAAGGAGTAGAAGGCAGTAAATAATCAAATTCTGAGCTGAAATCAACCAAGTAGGAATAAAAAGGACCACAGAAAGAATCAACAGACCCAAAAGGTGGTCCTTTGAGAAAATGAACAAGATAAATAAACCCTTAGCCAGACTAACGAGAGGACATAGAGAGTGTGTCCAAATTAATAAAATCAGAAATGAAAAGGGAGACATAACTAGAGAATCAGAGGAAATTCAAAAAATCATCGGATATTAGTACAAAAGCCTATATTCGACAAAACTTGAAAATCTGCAGGAAATGGACAATTTCCTAGACAGATACCAGATACCGAAGTTAAATCAGGAACAGATAAACCAGTTAAACAACCCCATAACTCCTAACGAAATAGAAGCAGTCATTAAAGGTCTCCCAACCAAAAAGAGCACAGGTCCAGATGGGTTTAGTGCAGAATTCTATCAGAAGTTCAAACAAGACCTCATACAATACTATCCAAACTATTCCATAAAATTGAAACCAATGGAGCACTACCGAATCCCTTCTATGAAGCCACAATTACTCTTATACCTAAACCACACAAAGACCCAACAAAGAAAGAGAACTTCAGACCAATTTCCCTTATGAATATCGACACAAAAATACTCAATAAAATTCTGGCAAACCAAATCCAAGAGCACATCAAAACAATCATCTACAATGATCAAGTAGGCTTCATCCCAGGCATGCAGGGATGGTTTAATATACAGAAAACCATCAACGTAATCCATTATATAAACAAACTGAAAGAACAAAACCACATGATATTTTCATTAGATGCTGAGAAAGCATTTGAAAACATTCTACACCCCTTCATGAGGATAGGAATTCAAGATCCATACCTAAACATAGTAAAAGTCACATACAGCAAACCAGTCACTAACATTAAACTAAATGGAGAGAAACTAGAAGCAATTGCACTAAAATCAGGGATTAGACAAAACTGCCCACTCTCTCCCTACTTATTTAATATAGTTCTTGAAATTCTAGCCAGAGCAATCAGACAACAAAAGATCAAAAGGATACAGATTGCGAAAGAAGAAGTCAATAATCATTATTTGCAGATGATATGATAGTATATTTAAGTGATCCCAAAAGTTCTACCGGAGAACTACTAAAGCTGATAAACAAGTTCAGCAACGTGCCTGGGTATAAAATTAACTCAAATAAATCAGTAGTCTTCCTCTACACAAAAGAGAAACAAGCCAAGAAAGAAAATAGGGAAACGACACCGTTCATAATAGACCCAAATAATATAAAGTACCTCGGTGTGACTTTAATCAAGCAAGTAAAAGACATGTACAGTAAGAACTTCAAGCCTCTGAAGAAAGAAATTGAAGACCTCAGAAGGCAGAAAGGTCTCCCATGCTTATTGATTGGCAAGATTAATATAGTAAAAATGGCCATTTTACCAAAAGCAAACTACAGATTCAATGCAATCCCCATCAAAATACCAATCAAATTCTTCAAAGAGTTTGACAGAACAATTTGCAAATTGATCTGGGATAACAAAAAAACCCAGGAGAGCTAAAACTATCCTCAACAATAAAAGGACTTCAGGGGGAATCACTATCCCTGAACTCAAGCAGTATTAAAGAACAATAGTGATAAAAACTTCATGATATTGGTACAGAGACAGACAGATAGACTAATGCAATAGATTTGAAGACCCAGAAATGAACGCACACAGGTATGGTCACTTGATTTTTGACAAAAGAGCCAAAACCATCCAATGGAAAAAAGAGCATTTTCAGCAAATGGTGCTGGTTCACCTGGAGGTCAACATGTAGAAGAATGTAGATTGATCCATACTTATCACCCTGTACGAAGCTTAAGTCCAAGTAGATCAAGGACCTGCACATCAAACTAGATACACTCAAACTAAAAGAAGAAAAAGTGGGGAAGCAACTCAAACACTTGGGCATCGGAGAAAATTTCCTGAACAAAACACTAATGACTTCTGCTCTAAGATCAATAATATACAAGTGGGATCTCGTACAACTACAAAGCTTCTGTAAGGCAAAGGATACTATTGTCACAATGAAATGACAACAAACAGACTGGGAAAAGATCTTTACCAATCCTACAACTGATAGAGTGCTTATATCTAAACTATATAAAGAACTCAATTAGTTAGACTGCAGGGAGACAAATAACCCTATTAAAAAATGGGGTTCAGAGCTAAGCAAAGAATTCACAACTGAGGAAGGCCGAATTGCTGAGAAACACCTAAAGAAATGTTCAACATCTTTAGTCATCAGGAAATGCAAATCAAAAACAACCCTGAGATTTCACCCTCACACCAGTGAGAATGGCTAAGATCAAAAACTCAGGTGACAGCAAATGCTGGCGAGGGATGTGGAGAAAGAGGAACACTCCTCCATTGTTAGTGGGATTGCAGACTGGTACAACCATTCTGGAAATCAGTCTGGAGGTTCCTCAGAAAATTTGACAGTGAGCTACCTGAGGACACACCTATACCTCTCTTGGGTATATACCCAAAAGATGTCCCAACATATAACAAAGACACATGCTCCACTATGTTCATAGCAGCCTTATTTATAATAGCCAGAAGCTGGAAAGAACCCAGATGCCCTTCAAAAGAGGAATGGATACAGAAAATGTGGTACATCTACACAATGGAATATTACTCAGCTATTAAAAACAATGACTTTATGAAATTCATAGGCAAAAGGAGGGAACTGGAAAATATCATCCTGAGTGAGATAATCCAATCACAGAAAAGCACACATGGTATGCACTCATTGATAAGTGGATATTAGCCCAAACGCTTGAATTACCATAAATGCACAGAACACATGAAACTCAGGACAGATGATAAAAATGTGAATGCTTCACTCCTTCTTTAAAAGGGGAACAAGAATACCCTTGGCAGGGAATAGGGAGGCAAAGATTAAAACAGAGGCAGAAGGACCACCCATTCAGAGCCTGCCCCACACGTGGCCCATACATATACAGCCACCCAATTAGACAAGAGGGATGAAGCCAAGAAGTGCAGGCCGACAGGAACTGGATCTAGATGTCTCCTGAGCGATCAAGCCAGAATACAGCAAATACATAGGCAACTGCCAGCAGCAAAACAGTGAACTGAGAATGGGACTCCCGTTGAAAGAATCAGAGAAAGGACTGGAAGAACTTGAAGGGGCTCGAGACCCCATATGAACAACAATGCCAGCCAACCAGAGCTTCCAGGGATTAAGCCACTACCCAAAGATTATACAAGGACTGACCCTTGGCTCCAACCTCATAGGTAGCAATGAATAGTCTAGTAAGAGCACCAGTGGAAGGGGAAGCCCTTGGTCCTGCCAAGACTGAACCCCCAGTGAACGTGATTGTTGGGGGGAGGGTGGTAATGGGGGGCAGATGGGTAGGGGAACACCCATATAGAAGGGAGGGGGAGGGGCTAGGGGGATGTTGGCCCGGAAATTGGGAAAGGGATTAACATTCAAAATGTAGGTAAGAAATACTCAAGTTAATAAAGAAAAAAAGGAAAAAAAAAAGAAAAGAAAGCTACTGTGGATATTTTCTGTGTACACCTTCAATACTTCCAAATGGACCAGAAGAATGCTTTTGCCATCCCTCTGAGCTTCACCTGGGGAAGGTTTTGTCACTTTCATGGGGCTGAGGTTCATTCCACTTAGCATCATTCTTTAGTTGCCTGTAGTTTGTTGCCCAAGTAGAAGCCTCACTGTCTTTCTCCCTTAACATCAATTGTCTTTTGGTGGAATTCTGGTTAAACACATTTATATCAAATATTTTGAAATTCATTTTTGTATTTTCATAACGGTGACATTAAATTTGTTGTATTAAATTCACTGTGATTATGATACAAATATGCCATTTCACCTTTCCCTTTTTTAAATCCAAACCTTCCACATTACCCTTTGTTCACTTTCATTGCTCTGATTACTTAAGTTCACTGGTTCTTGCTAATACAGAGAAGGAAATGAAGATGAGAAGGAAGAATAAAGAAAATAGAAGCAGTTGGTTTTTTTTTTTTATGAAAATGAAAGTGCTCTATAAAATAGGGTGAGTACCAGAGATCATGAACAAAAAATGCACAATGCTGGGTGATGTGATTGTGGATCTTTATAGTTTAGTTATATAGCACATGCCTCTCACATTTTGAGTATTTTGTATTTTGTTTAGATATGCTTTCCTTGTGTAATAAAGACCAGATAAGGTATAACATCAAGTCTTACTTTACCAATTGGTCTATTTAATGCTATTCTTCCTGTTAGCGGCAATGGAGGAATGCTGATTATTTATTGCACTTACTGGTTTTCTCCATCTCTTTGTGTAATCCTTCTCTGAGATGGAATTGCCCACAGTGGTCTGGGATTTCTCATATTAAACACTAATAAAAAAATATATCAATCTTGCCCATAAGTCAATTTAATGAAGGTATCTGATCAAATAAGGTTCATTCTCATCAGATGGCCTTACTTTGTCTCATATTTACAAGACATAACCAGTTCAAAGATTAAACCCATGACACTGCAAAAGAATTTAACCAAAATTTAAGCTAAAATCCTAGGCCAAGTGTAGGGAGAGACATAAGAGATCCAGAGGGTCAGAAGAATGAATGGAAATCTGCAGCTGCTGATAGTGGACAGGGAATGGGTAAGAAGAATCTCTAGGAATTGCAAGAAAGCTGAGACTGGGGAAGGAACCCAGGAGACAATGAAGATGTCATTAACTTAGAAACATAAAAGGGGGGTCTGGTATCTGATGAGGCTACCTCCTGTAGTCAGGTAGAACTCCCAGTAGAGGGATAAAGATATTAACCCACACAAAAAACTTTCCATTTTTTTCTGTCTAAAATAGATGAAGGGATTTGCAAAGCCACGAGAAAAACAATATCAACCAACCAGACCCCACCAGAGTTCCCAGTGACTAAATCACCAACCAATGAGTACACATGGAGAAAATCATGTCTTCAGCCACATATGTAACAGAGGATGGCATTGTCTAGTATCAATAGAAGGAAAGCCTTTGGTTCTGTGTACTGTTTCCCCAATTTAGGGTAATGCCAAGGTGTTAGGTTTGGAGTGAGTTGGTGGGAGTGGGAGATTCCTCATAGAATCAGGCAGAGGGGAGGGGATATGGGAGAAGAGGAGAAATGGTATAACATTTGAAATGTAAATACATAAAATATCCAAGAAAAAAAAAGAATTGAAGGGACCAAGATGGAGTATGAGAGAATGGCCAACCAATAACCAGTCTAAATTGAGAACCATCTGATAGGTATTCACAATCCGTGATGCTATTAAAGGTACTTTACTATGATTATGTACAGGACTATAGCATATCTGTCCTCTATCAAGCATTTTAATAAAACATATGGAGAGGCCAATGGCCAAATATTGGAAGGAGCTCAGAAATTCTTATGGAAGGGTTAAGAAAAGGATTGAAGGCCCTGAAGGACACAGGAACTACACAAAGACCAACAGTATCAACTATCCTGGACCCATGTGGGCTTTCAGGGATTAAGCCAACAACTCAAGAGAATACACTGGCTTAACTGGGTGCTCCTACCCAAATGTAGCATATTTGAGTTTCAGTGTCCGTACGTGTCTCTTAAAATGATGATGGTACTGTCCCAAAGTTGTTGCCTGTCTGTGGAATCTATTCCACAGTTGGGCTTCTTTGTCCTGCCTCAGTGGAAAAGAATGCCTCTAACACTGAAGAGATGTGATGCACCATGCTTGGTGGATACTCAAATGTCCTCAAACTTTCAGAGGCAGAGGGGATAGAGTGGGGAATGGGGGAAAAATCAAGGTGGGGATGATTGGAGAGGGCAATCATGATGAAAATTAATTAATCAATCAAGAAAAATGTTATGATAGAGAAATAGAACCGCTTCTGGCAGCACTCCTAAGTTCCTCCAATGCATATGATGGCCACAAAAGCAATTCCCACTTATCTTGCTCAAATTATGCCAAAACTGACCAGGAGGACACTGGGCATTCAATTGCCCAATTTGACTAGACAACGTAGGACAGCCACCCAAATTGCTATTTTACAGTAAAGTCTGTCAGATCTTTGGTGCCTCAACTGGAAAGATGGATGTACACAGTGATATAGAGAAATCTCAGGTGACTTCAGAGGCAACCTGTAAGTCTGTCATTTTATTTATCTTTAGAGACTGCTTCATCTGTGCCTAGTGCTTAGTCAGATGAAACTGATTCTTCTGAGGTACTTAATGGGTATGAACACTTTTCTAATCATAGACCATTTAACTAGAATAGTTAAGAGCTTTAATATTAATCAATGGAGTTTTATAATATTATCATAGTCACAAGCGCAAAAACTTAGGTTTCCCTTGATGACTTCTATGTACACACTTAAAATGCACTTGATATTTTACTTATTTGACACAAACCCTATACAGAATTTTGAACTCATCAAGATAGGATATGTAGTAGGAGTACTTTCTTCAGTGTTAAGAAATACAAATGATATTGAAAATACAATTCTTATCCTGATAGTTCTCATAATAGTTCTTCTTGTATATTGTTTACTGATATTAGAGATAAATCCCTGTCTTGAAAAAGGGGAAATGTTGGGTTCAGAAAGTCCCACATGTAATGTGTTAACTGACTATTAAGGCATTTTATTAGGTATGGTTTTCTAGAGTCATGGAAATTATGGAATCCCTCTATATATTATTGGAATCTGTTGCAATGACTTGCATTCTGAAGTCAAGCTAACCCAATAATGTACAGTTGTGGATGGGAAACCCACAAATTTAGTAGTTGTTCAATCCCAAGGGGCTAGGTGTTTCAGCTGGAATCTTGAAAATGTAGTTCCTACAGATGTACTGGCAAATAAGTGCGAGTACATAAACAAGAGTGTGTGTTCCTTCTTCCATCATCCTTATGTAGGCCACTTTGTCTTCTGCTTTAAGAATCAGGCAATATCTATATCATGTATGGCCTTCCCTTCTCTATTACTCATCACTCATTGACCCACCTATGCTAGTATGTATTCTGCAGTCATGCAAGTTGACTTGGGCAATGATAAAATACTCCATTTCCTCCTCTTCTATGAAACTCTTCAAAATGTTATTTTTGCCTCATACAGTCACCTTTTCATCAACATATTTTCCAGCATTTCCACAGAATTACCTGTCAAATTTCAGAAGAAAGTAAATGCATGTCAAGTGTCATAAGATGTAATAAGGATATAAATCCATGAAAATTTAGTCTTCTTTCTATACTCTTTGTACAATTGTCAGGAATGTGATATGTCATTGTATGGTGATAGATTTGTAATCTATTGCTGTGACACCTACTTCTCTAGCTATTTATAGTTAAGCCACCTCCAGTTGTCTTAAAAAACCTTTAATTGAACCTTAAAGTGAATTATGCAGTAATCTTTTGGTTAAATGGAAAATTTATTATCTATCTGTGGCCACGCACATTTCATCATGACTCCTTACCAATTACATATAGTACTTTACATCCCCATCAGAACAGTTAGAAAACAAAAAGAGGTCAAAGGGATAAAATTGGAAAGGGAGAGGTCAAAACATAATTATTTGCAGATGATATGATAGTATACTTTAGTGACCCCAAAATTCAATGAGAAAATTTCTAAACCTAACAAAAAAATTCAGCAAAACAGATAGATACTTAATTAACTCAAACAAATAAGTAGCTTTCCTCTACTCAAAGGATAAACAGGATAGAAAGAAATTATAGAAAGGACACCCTTCATAATAGTCACAAATGATATAAAATACCTTGGTATGATGATTCTAAAGAAGCAAGGGAAGATCTGTATGACAAGAACTTCAAGTCTCCAGAGAAAGAAATAGAAGAATAACTTAGAAAATGGAAAGATCTCCCATGCTCATTGATTGTCAGGATGAATATAGTAAAAGTGACCACAATCTGAAGATTCAATGCCAACTCCTTCAAATTTCCACCTCAATTCTTCATAGAATTAGAAAAATCAATTTGCAAATTCATTTGGGATACAAAGAAAATAGGGTAATAAGATCTATTCTCAACAATAAAAGAAATTCTGGGAAAATCTCCATCCCTGACTTTAAGTTGTATTACAGAGTAGCCATGATAGAAAACTGCATAGTTTTAAAGACAAGCAGGTAGAACAGAATTGAAGACCCAGAAATGAACCCACACAGCTATGGTAACTTGATCTTCGAGAACAAAGCTAAAACCATTCAATGGAAAAAAAAAAAAAAGAGCATGTTCAAGATTTGGTACTGGTTCACCTGGAGGTCAGCATGTAGAAGAATGCAAATTGAGCCAACCTTATCTCCTCATAGAAAGCTCAAATCCAAGTGGATCAATGATGTCCACATAAAAGCAGATACATTTAAACGAATAGAAGAGAAAGAGGGGAAGAGCTTTAAACACATAGTCACAGGGAAAAATTTCCTGAAGAGAACACCAATGGCTTATGCTTTAAGAATCGACAAATGAAACCTCATAAAGTCCCAAAGCTTCTGTAAGGCAAAAGACATCGTCAATACTACAAAATGCCCATCAACAGAATGAGAAAAGATTTTTACGAGTCTTACATCAGATAGAGGACGAATATTTAATATATACAAAGAATTCAAGAAGTTAGACTCCAGAAAACCAAACAATCTTATTAAAAATTCAGTACAGAGTTTAAAAAAGAATTCCCATTCGAGGAATACTGAATGTCTGAGAAACACCTAAAAAACGTTCGACATCCTTTGTCATCAGGAAAATGCAGTTCAAAACAACCCTGAGATTCCACCTCAAACCAATCAGAATGCCTAAGGTCAAAAACTATGGGAAAAACAAATGTTAGCAAGGGTGGGGAGAAATAGAAACACTCCTCCATTTTTGAGGGATTGCAAGCTGGTAAAACCACTCTGGAAATCAGTCTGGTGGTTCCTCAGAGTATTGTACTATATGAAGACCCAGCCATACCAGTCCTAGTCGTACCCCCAAAAGATGTTCCCACGTATGACAAGGACACATTTTCCACTAAGTTCATAGCAGCCTAATGATAACCAGAAATTGTAAAGAACTCAGATATCTTTCAACAGAAGAATGGATACAGAAAATATGGCACATTTACACAATGGAGTACTACTCAGCTATTAAAAAGATTAACTACACCTTATGGTTTTCACCTGCACCTGGAGCTGACTCTGTGACACAGGTCTCTGTACTCATATCTAGTGGGTGAAAGCTCAATTCTCCGAAGTGCAGACAATCCTGAGAGCACAGGAGAGATCACCACTTATGCTCACATTCTTGGACCCAGAGGAACCCGCCAGGAGCCCTCTGGACACAGAAACCTGTTAGCAGTCTGGGACAGGAGCCTTCTGCCAGCCTGTGTCTGGAGCTAATTCTGTGCCCCACCTCTCTGTACTCAAATCCTACTTGGAGAAAGCTGGTCTACAAAAATGCTGACATATAGGCTTGCTGGAGGATCAGGCCACTGTCATAGACAGAATTAGAACAGCTAACATCAGAGATAAGCAGATGATGAAAGGCAAAGGCAAGATGTTATATAACAGAAAGCAAGACCACTTGCAACATCAGAACCCAATTACCCTACCACGACAAGCCCAGGATACCACAACATATGGCAAAAGCAAGATTTTGATTTAAATAACACAATTTACGATGATGTTCGAAGACTTTAAGAAAGACAAAAATAATTCCATTAGAGAAATACAGGACTACACTAATAAAAAGGTACAAGCCCTTAGAGAGGAGACACAAAATATCTGTAAGGAATTACAGGAAAATGCAAACAAACAAGTGAAGAAATTGAACAAAACCACTCAGGATCTAAAAATGGAAATAGAAAAAATAAGGAAACCAGAAAGGCAGAAAATCCTGGAGATAGAAAACCTAGGGAAGAGATCAGGAGTCATAGATATAAGCATCAACAACAGAATACAAGAAATAGAAGAGAGAATTTGAGGGGCAGAAGATACCATAGAAAACATTGAAAAAACCATCAAAGATAATGTAAAACACTAAATGCTACTAACCCAAAACATCCAGAAAATCGAGGACACAAAAATAAGGTCAAACCTACGGATAATGGATACAGAATAGAGCGAAGACACTCAACTTAAAGGGCCAGTAAATATCTTCAGCAAAATTAAAGAAGAAAACTTCCCTAACCTAAAGAAAGAGATGTTCGTAAACATACAAGAAGCATACAGATCTCCAAATAGATTGGACCAGAAAAGAAATTCCTCCCACCAAATGCACAAAATACAGAAAGAATATTAAAACCTATAAAGGAAAAAGGTTAAGTAATACATACAGACAGACTGTGATGGTTTGAATATGCTTGGCTAGGGAGTGGCACTATTAGAAGATGTGACCTTGTTAGAGGAAGTGCATCATTGTGGAGGTGGGCTTGGAGAACCTCCTCCTACTTGTCTGAGGATTCTCCATCTGTTCCTGGTTTCCTTCTGATGAAGATGTAGAACTCTCAGCTCCTCCTGCACCATGCCTGCCTGGATGCTGCCGTGCTCGTGAACTGAAACTCTGAACCTGTAAGCCAAACCCAATTAAATGTTGTCCTTTATAAAACTTGCATTGGTCATGGTGTCTGTTTACAACAATAAAACTCTAACTAAGATATAAGCCTATCATAATTATACCAGAATTCTCACCAGAGACTATGAAAGCCAGAAAATCCTGGTCAGATGTCATATAGACCCTAAGATAACACAAAGACCAGACTAGGCTACTATATCCAGCAAAACTGCCAATTAACATAGATGCAGAAACCTGTATATTCCATGACAAAACCATATTTATACAGTGTCTTTCCATAAATCCAGCCCTACAAAGGATAATAGATTGAAAACTCCAAGTCAAGGAGGGAAACTACACCTGAGACAAAGTAATAATGTAATTTAATTTAGCCTACTACAAAAGAAGGTAGCCTCACAAACATAATACCACATATAGCAAAAGCAAAACAACAACAACAAGAACAACAACAACAAAAAAAAACAGAAAAGAACAATTTGGTCCCTAATATCTATCAACAGACATGGACACAATTCTCCTATAAGAAGACATAGACTAACAGACTTGATCCATAAACAGGACACAGCATTTTGATGCCTATAGTAAACACACATCAGTGACAAAGAAAGATACTGACTCAGAGGAAAAGACTGGGAAAAGGGGCACTGGAACTGGAGGTCTCCCGCCCTCCAGACACTGCCTGGACCTGAAGGGACATGATCAACAGTTCTCTGAACCCAAATCCAGTGGGAGGGAGAGCTAAAACTTCAGAGGGGCAGACACGCCTGGGAAGCCAGAAGAGACTACACTTTGCCCACATTTCTGACTCCAGAGGAAAACACCTAATGCCATCTGGGACCCAGATGCACGGGGGCTCCCAGAAAACGTGGAAGAGGCCCTCCTGGATGCTGCCCTCAGGGAGAGCTCAAAAGCAGTCCACCATGGGCAACTTGAGCCTCGGGACCACAGGCAAGAACAACTTTCCTGCTCCAAGCGACCTTTCAGGTGGTCTCAGGACACAGGCCCACAGGAACAGCTGAAGACCAGTAGAAAGGAAAGGCTAAACGCCCGAAAGCAGAACACTCTATTCCCATAACTGGATGAAAGAAAACAGGAAAACAGGTCTACAGCCCTCTTGACACATAGGCCTATAAGAAGGTCTAGCCACTGTCAGAAAAAGCAGAACAAAGTAACACCAGAGACAATCTGATGGGTAGAGGCAAGCACAGGAACCAAAGCAACAGAAACCAAGACTACATGGCATCATCAGAGCCCAATTCTACCACCAAAGCAAACACTGAATATCCAAACACACCAGAAAACCAAGATCTAGATTTAAAATCATCGACTCAACTGTCAAAGATAATGTAAAACGGAAAAAGCTATGGCTCCAAAACATACAGGAATTCCAGGACTCAATGAGAAGATCAAACCTACGGATAATAGGTATAGAAGAGAGTGAAGACTCCCAGTCCAAAGGACCAGAAAAATCTTCAACAAAATCATAGAAGAAAACTTCCCTAACCTAAAGAAGAGATGCCCATGAATATACATGAAGCCTACTGAACTCAAAATAGATTAGACCAGAAAAGCAACTCCTCCCGTCACATAATAGTCAGAACACCAAATGCACAAAACAAAGAAGGAATATTAAAAGCAGTAAGGGAAAAAGGTCAAGTAACATATAAAGGCAGACCTATCAGAATTACACCAGTCTTCACGCCAGAGAATATGAAAGCCAGAAGATCCTGGATAGATGTCATACTGACCCTAAGAGAACACAAATACCAGCCCAGGTTACTGTATCCTGCAAAACTTTCAATTAACATAGATGGAGAAACCAAGATATTCCATGACAAAACCAAGTATACACAATATCTTTCTACAAATCCAGCACAACAAAGGGTAATAAATGGTAAAGCCCAACATATGGAGGCAAGCCACAGCCTAGAAAAATCAAGAAACTAATTGTCTTTGCAACAAAACAAAGAGAAGAAAAGCACACAAACATAACTTCACCTCCAAATATGAATACAACAGGAAGCAGTAATCACTATTCCTTAATATCTCTCAAAATCAATTGTCTCAACTCCCCAATAAAAAGACATAGATTAACAAACTGGATACGAAATGAAGAACCTGCTTTCTGCTGCCTACAGGAAACACACCTCAGAGAAAAAGACAGCCACTACCTCAGAGTGAAAGGCTGGAGAACAACTTTCCAAGCAAATGGTCAGAAGAAGCAAGGTTGGGTAGTAATTCTACTACTGAATAAAATCGATTTTCAACCAAATGTCATCAAAAAAGATAAGGAAGGACACTTCATATTCATCAAAGGAAAAATCTACCAAGATGAACTCTCAATCCTAAATATTTATGCTCCAAATACAAGGGCATCTACATACATAAAAGAAACCTTACTAAAGCCCAAAATACACATTGCATTTCACACAGTAGTAGTAGGAGATTTCAACACCCCACTCTCATCAATGGACTGGTCATGGACACAGAAATTTTACAGAGACTTAGACAAAGAGAAATCCTGAACCAAATGGACTTAACAGATATTTATAGAACATTTTATCCTAAAGCAAAGGATACACATTCTTCTCACCACCTCATGATACTTTCTCCAAAATTGACCATATAATTGGTCATAAAACCGGCCTCACCAGATACAGAAAGATAGAAATAAACCCATGCGTCCTATCAGATCACCACAGGATAAAACTGGTCTTCAATAAGAATAAGGGAAGACGCCCACATATACATGGAGGATGAACAATGCTACACTCAATGATAACCGTGTCAAGGAAGAAATGACGAAAGAAATTAAAGACTTCTTAGGATTTAATGAAACTGAAGGTACAACATACCCAAACTTATGGGACACAATGAAACCTCTGCTAAGAGGAAAACACATAGTTCAGAGTGCCTGCAGATGGAAACAGGAGAGAGCATATATCAGCAGCTTGACAGCATAACTAAAAGCTCTAGAACCAAAAGAAGCAAATACACCCAGGAGGAGTAGGAGGCAGGAAATAATCAAACTCAGAACGGAAATCAACCAAGTCGAAACAAACAGAACCATAGGAAGAATCAACAGAACCAAAAGTTGGTTCTTTGAGAAAATCAACAAGATAGATTAAACCCTTAGTCAGACTAACGAGAGGACACAGAAAGTGTGTACAAAGTAACAATATCAGAAATGAAAAAGGAGACATTAGTACAGAATCAGAGGAAATTTTAAAAAAATAATCAGATCCTACTACAAAAGCCTATATTCAACAAAACTTGAAAATCTGCAGGAAATGGACAATTTCCTAGAAAGATACGAGGTACCAAAGTTAAATCAGGAACAGATAAACCATTTAAACAACCCCATAACTCCTAATAGAAGCAGTAAATAAAGGTCTCCCAACCAAAAAGAGCCTAGGTCCAGATGGGTTTAGTGGAGAATTCTATCAGATCTTCATTGAAGACCTCATAACAACACTAGCCAAATTATTCCACAAAATAGAAACAGATAGAGCACTACCGAATTCCTTCTATGAAGCCACAATTACTCTTATACCTAAACCACACAAAGACCCAACAAAGAAAGAGAACTTCAGACCAATTTCCCTTATGAATATCGATGCAAAAATACTCAATAAAATTCTGGCAAACTGAATCCAAGAGCACATCAAAACAATCATTCACCATGATCAAGTAGGCTTCATCCCAGGCATGCAGGGATGGTTTAATATACGGAAAACCATCAACGTGATCCATTATATAAACAAACTGAAAGAACAAAACCACATGATCATTTCATTAGATGCTGAGAAAGCATTTGACAAAATTCAACACCCCTTCACGATAAAAGTCCTGGAAAGAATAGGAATTCAAGGCCCATACCTAAATATAGTAAAAGCCTTACACAGCAAACCAGTTGCTAACATTAAACAAAATGGAGAGAAACTTGAAACAATTGCACTAAAATCTGGGACTAGACAAGGTTGTCCACTATCTCCCTACTTATTCAGTATAGTTCTTGAAGTTCTAGCCAGAACAAATGGAGATCAAGGGATACAGACTGGAAAAGAAGAAGTCAAAATATCACTATTTGCAGATGATATGATAGTATATTTAAGTGATCCCAAATGTTCCACCAGAGAACTACTAAAGCTGATAAACAACTTCAGCAAAGTGGCTGGGTATAAAATTAACTCAAATAAATCAGTAGCCTTCCTCTACACAAAAGAGAAACAAGCTGAGAAAGAAATTAGGGAAACGACACCCTTCATAATAGTCCTAAATAATATAAAATACCTCCGTGTGACTTTAAACAAGCAAGTAAAAGATGTATACAATAAGAACTTCAAGGCTCTGAAGAAAGAAATTGAAGAAGACCTCAGAAGATGGAAAGATCTCCCATGCTCATGGATTGGCAGGATTAATATAGTAAAAATGGACACTTTACCAAAAGCAAACTACAGATTCAATGCAATCCCCATCAAAATACCAATTCAATTCTTGAAAGAGTTAGACAGAACAATTTGAAAATTCATCTGTAATAATAAAAAACACAGGAGAGTTAAACTATCCTCAACAATAAAATGTCTTCAGGGGGAATCACTATCCCTGAACTCAAGCAGTATTACAGAGCAATAGTGATAAAAACCGCATTGTATTCGTACAGAGACAGACAGACCAATGGAATAGATTTGAAGACCCAGAAATGAACCCACACACATATGGGCACTTGATGTTTTAAAAAGGAGCCAAAACCATCCAATGGAAAAAAGATAGCATTTTCAGCAAATGTTGCTGGTTCACCTCAAGGTTAACATGTAGAAGAATGCAGGCCAACCATGCTTATCACCCTGTACAAAGCTGAAGTCCAAGTAGTTCAAGGACCTGCAAATCAAACCAGATACACTCAAACTAATAGAAGAAAAAATGGGGAAGCATCTCGAACACGTGGGCACTGGAGAAAATTTCCTGAACAAAACACCAATGGCTTATGCTCTAAGATCAAGAATCGACAAATGGGATCTCCTAAAACTGCAAAGCTTCTGTAACACTGTTGTTAGGACAAAACAACAACCAACAGATTGGGAAAAGATCTTTACCAATCCTACAACAGATAGAGGGCTTATATCCAAAATATAGAAAGAACACAAAAAGTTAGACCACAGGGAGACAAATAACCCTATTAAAAATGGGGTTCAGAGCTAAACAAAGAATTCACAGCTGAGGAATGCCGAATGGCTGAGAAACACCTAAAGAAATGTTTAACATCTTTAGTCATAATGGAAATGCAAATCAAGACAACCCTGAGATTTCACCTCACTCCGGTAGAATGGCTAAGATCAAAAACTCAGGTGACAGCAAATGCTGGTGAGAATTGGAGAAAGAGGAACACTCCTCCATTGTTGGTGGGATTGCAGACTGGTACAACCATTCTGGAAATCAGTCTGGAGGTTCCTCAGAAAATTGGACATTGAACTACCTGAGGATCCAGCTATACCTCTCTTGAGCATATACCCAAAAGATGCCCCAACATATAACAAAGACACATGCTCCACTATGTTTATAACAGCCTTATTTACAATAGGCAGAACCTGGAAAGAACACCGATGCCCTTCAACAGAGAAATGGATACAGAAAATGTGGTACATCTACACCATGGAATATTACTGAGCTATCCAAACGATGACTTAATGAAATTCATAGGCAAATGAATGGAACTGGAAAATATCATCCTGAGTGAGCTAACCCAATCACAGAAAGACATACATGGTATGCACTCACTGATAAGTGGCTATTAGCCCAAATGCTTGAATTGCCCTAGATGCACAGAACACATGAAACCCAAGAGGGATGACCTAAATGTGAATGCTTTTCTCCTTCTTTAAAAGGGGAACAAGAATACCGTTGGCAGGTAATAAATAGGCAAAGTTAAAACAGCGTCAGAAGGAACACCCATTCAGAGCCTGCCTGACATGTGGCCCATATATATACAGCCACCCAATACGATAAGATGAAAAAGCAAAGAAGTGCAGACCGACAGGAACCAGATGTAGATCTCTCCTGAGGGACACAGCCAGAATACAGCAAATATATAGGCAAATGCCAGCAGCAAACCACTGAACTGAGAATGGGACCCCCGTTGAAGGAATCAGAGAAAGGACAGGAAGAGCTTGAAGGTGCTCGAGTCCCCATATGAAGAACAATGCCAACCAACTAGAGCTTCCAGGGACTAAGCCACCACCCAAAGACTATACAAGGACTGACCCTTGGCTCCAACCTCATAGGTAGCAATGAATAGTCTAGTAAGAGCACCAGTGGAAGCGGAAGCCCTTAGTCCTGCCAAGACTGAACCCCCAGTGAACGTGATTGTTGGGGGGATGGCGGTAATGTGGGGAGGATGGGGAGGGGAACACCAATATAAAAGGGGAGAGGGAGGGGTTGGGGGATGTTGGCCCAGAAACCGGGAAAGGGAATAACAATTGAAATATAAAGAAGAAATACTCAAGTTAATAAAGATAACAAAAAAAAAATGACAGGGAAAAAATTTACTGAGCAAATGTTCCCAAGACACAAGCTGGAGTAGCCATTGTACTATCAAAAAAAATTGACGTTTAACAAAAGTTATCAAAAAGGTAATTATAGACACTTCATATTCATCTAAGGATAAAATATACCAAGATGAACTCTCAATCCTGAATATCTATGCTCCAAATGCAAGGGTCCCTACATTCATAAAAGAAACCTTACTGAAGCTTAAAGCACACATTGCACCTCACACAATAACAGTAGGAATTTTCAACTCCCACTCTCATCAGTGGCCAGATCATGGAAACAGAAACTAAACACTGACATAGAGAAACTAACAGAAGTTATGAACCAAACAAATTTAACAGATATTTATATTCATCCTAAAACAAAAGAATATATTTTCTTTTCAGTAGCTCATGGTACCTTCTCCAAAATTGACTATATGTTTGGTAACAAAACAGGCCACAATAGATACAAGAAGACTCAAATAATCCCATGCATCCTATCAGATCAACACTGACAAAGACTGGTTTTAATAACGAAAAAAAATTTAAAAAAAGACCAAAAATTCACATACACATGGAAGCTGAAGAGTGTTCTACTCAGTGATAACTTGGTTAAAGTGGAAATAAAGATATTAAAGACTTTTCGAAATTCAATGAACATATAGGTAGAACATACTGAAACTTATTGGACATAATGAAAGCACTGCTAAGAGGAAAACTCATAGTTCTGAGTACTTCCAAAGGAAACTAGAGAAAGCATACACTAACAGATTCACAGTACACCTAAAAGCACTAGAACAAAAAGTAGCAAACATGTCCAAGAGGAGTAAAGGGCAGAAAATAATCAAACTCAGGGCTGAAATCAACCAAGTAGAAACAAAAAGGACTTGTACAAAGAATCAACATAACTAGGAGCTGGTTCCTTGAAAATATCAACAAGTTAGATCTACTCTTTAACAGACTAACCTGAGGGCATACAGTATCTATATTAAAAAATCAGAAATTGAAAGTAAGGCATAACAAGCAAAACTGTGGAAATATAAAAAAATTATCTGATCCTACTACAAAAGCCTATACTCAACAAAACTGGAAAATTTGGAGGAAATAGACAATTTTCTAGACAGATACCAGGCACCAAAGTGAAATCAAGATCAAATAAAACATCTATACTGTCCAATAACTCCTAAAGAAAGAGAAGCATTCATTAACAGCCTCCCACCACCCTAGAATAAAAAAGCCCAGTACCAGATGGGTTTAGTGCAGAATTCTAGCAGATCTTCATAGAAGACCTAGTACCAATACTGTCCAAATGATTCCACAAAATAGAAAGAGAAGATCACTAACCACTCCTTTCTATGAAGCTACAATTCTGTTGTACCTAAAGTACACAAAAGCCCAATATAGAAATAGAACATCAGACAAATTTTCCTTATGAATATAAATGCAAAAGTACTTAATAATATTCTTGCAAACCTAATCCAAGAAAAAATCAAAATGATCCTTCATCAGAATCAAGTAAGATTCAGTGCAGGGATGAAATGATGATTTAATATATGGAAATTTGTCAACATAATCCACTACATAAACAAAATGAAAGAAAAAAATTAGATGTCAACAAAGCACTTAAAAAAATTCAACACCCCTTCATGCTAAAATTCTTCGAAAGATGAGAAATTCAAGGCCCATACCTAAATATAGTAAATGCAATATACAGCAAACCAGTAGCCAACGTCAAACAGAATGGAGAGAAACCTGAAGCAATCCATCTAAATTTCAAGGACTAGACAAAGCTGCCTACTCTCTCCATTCCTATTCAATATAGTAATTGACTATCTAGATCAATCAGACAACAAATGGAGGTGAAATGGATAGAAATTGGAAAGGAAGATGTGAAAATATCACTATTTTCAATTGATATGATAGTATATTAAGTGACCACAAAAAATTCTATCAGAGAACTCCTAAACCTTAAAACAACTTCAGCAAAGTAGCTGGGCATAAAATTAACTCAAACAAAATCATTAGCCTTTCTTTACTAAAAGTGTAAACAGGCTGAGAACGAAATTAGTGAAATGACAGCATTCACAATTTCCACAAATTATATAAAATACCTTCATCTGACTCTAAGCAAGCAAGTGAAAGATCTGTATGTTAAGATGTTCCAGTCTTTGAAGAAAGAAATTGAAGAACTGAGATGATTGAAATAACCCCATGCTTATTGATTGGCAGGATAAATATTATTAAAGTGGCCAACTGGCCAAAAGCAACATACAGCTTAAATGCAATCCCCATCTAATTTCCAACTCAATTTTTCACAGAGTTAGAAAGAGTAATTTGCAAATTCATTTGAAATAGCGTGCGCGCGCGCGCGCACACACACACACACACACACACACACACACAAAACAGGACAGCAAAAACTATCCTCAACAATAAAAGTACTTCCGGGAGAATCACCATCCCTGACCTCAAGATGTTTTACAGAGCAGTAGTGATAAAGACTTATTTTATTGGTGTTGAGACAGGTAGGTAAATCAATGGAATAGTACTAAACACCCAGAAATGAACCCACATACATAGATTACTTGATCATTGAGCTAAAACCATCCAGTGGAAAAAAGATAGCATTTTCAACAAATGGTGCTGTTTCAACTGGCAGTCAACATGTAGAAGAATGAAAATTGACTCATTTTTTATTGCCCTGTGAAAAGCTCTGTTCCAATGGGATCAAGGACCTCCACATAAAACAGATAAATTCAAACTAATAGAAGAAAAAGTGGGTAAGAACATGGAACACAAGGCATTGGGGAAAAGTTGCTGAACAGAATACCAATGGCTTATGCTCTAAGATCAAGAATCAACAAACTGGACCCCGTAAAATTGCAAAACTTCTGGAAAGCAAATGGCACTGTCGATAGGCAAAATACCAACCAGTAGATTGGGAAAAGGTCTTTACCATTTCTAAATCTGATAGAGGGCTAATATCCAATATATACAAAGAACTCAAAAGGTTAGACTCCAGAAAACCAAATAATCCTATTAAAATAGGGTACACAGCCTAACAAGAATTCTCAACTAAGAATCACAAATTACCAAAAAGCACCTAAACAAACTTACAACATCCTTAGTCCTCAGAGAAATGCAAATCAAAACAAGCCTGAGATTCCACCTCACACCAGTTAGAATGGCTAAGAGCAAAAACTTAGGTGACAACAGATGCTGTTGAAGATGTGGAGAAAAAGGAACAGTTCTCCATTGTTGGTGAGATTGCAAGCTGGTACACCCACTCTGGAAATCAGTCTGGAGTTTCCTCAGAAAATTGGACATTGCACTACCTGAGGACCCAACTATACCTCTCTTGGGCATATACCCAAAAGGTGCTCCAACATATAACCAAGACACATGCTCCACTATGTTCATAGCAGCCTTATGTATAATAGTCAGAAGCTGGAAAGAATCCAGATGTCCCTCAACAGGGGAATGTATACAGAAGATGTGGTACATTTTCACAATGGAGTACTTGGGATTGGAACATCTTTATAGAAGCAGGGAGGGGCTGGAGGGGGTGTGGAGGAGGACGGTGTCTCAGTTAAAGTTTTATTGCTGTGAACAGACACCATGACCAATGAAAGTTTTATAAAGGACAACATTTAATTGGGTCTGCCTTACTGGTTCAGAGGTTCAGTCCATTATCATCAAGGTGGGAGCATGGCAGCATTGCAGCATGGTGCAGTAGGAACTGAAAGTACTACATCCAGGAACAGACTGAGCATCCCCAGGCTAAAAGGAGGGTCTCTAAGCCCACCTCTGAGTGACATATTTCCTATAACAAGGCCACAACTTCTAATAGTGCCACTCCCTGGCGAAGCTTATACAAACCATCACAGGAAAAGGGGCTAATATTTGAAATGAAAATACATGAAATATCCAAGAAAAAATCATAAAAAAGATATTTGATACATTCAAACATCAAAGCAAGTACTCAGAAATATGGAATCAGTCTACATTTCTTTAATTTGCAGGAGAATGTATGATGAAGTAAATGAAAATGCATAGGTAATGAAAACTAACAGGTTTGCCAGGTATTTCTACAAAATGCTGGAAGTGCAATTTTCTTTTAAAATTGTAGTAAAAGTATTTTCGTCTTGTCATCTTTTGTTTAATGAATTGATTTTTTCATGTGATTATTGTTCTTCTTTCTCAATTTGTTTCAACTCTCCTTTGGGCATTATGATCCCTTTTTTAAATTTACTTAGCTTTTAGAGAATATAATATATTTATGTCACTTCCCTTTGCTTTTTCTCCCTCCCAATGTGCCAACCCATTACTACCTGCCCTCTTTCAAATTCACAGCCCTTCCTCTTTTTCTTAATTGTTACATACGTGTGTCTGCATGGGAATTTCTAAATACATGAACACAACAACTTCTGTCTGTATATTATCATGTGTAAATGTTTTCAGGTCTGTACATTTGATATTTGGATATCTAATTGGTGTGCTCACCTCTGAATAAGACTATTTCTCCAACCTGAAACATTTCTTCATTGCCTATTTTTATTTTATTTATTTATTTATTTATTTATTTATTTATTTATTTATTTATTTATTTTGAGGGTGGTAGGTTTGAGACATCATTGAGTTTCCCCTGTTTAGATTCATATTTTTAATTATATTTTTTGCTTGTTTCAAGAAAAAGTTTCTCTAAGAATGAATATACTTTTGCAGTTGTAGAGTCAATTTTGAGTAAAGGGGAATAAATTTATTTACAGAGAAATATAAATGAAATGCCTAGTGGTAAAAAGGGACGAGTCTCTGTCAGATAACAAAGTGGAGGAAGAAGATATCTTTATTCTTGGATATTTTATGTATTAACATTTCAAATGTTGTTCCCTTTTCCCTGTCTTCCATCTCTCTCCAACAACACCCCCGCCCCCACTTCTACACACACACCCACTCCCACAACACCCAGGCATTCCCCTACCCTGAGAAAATGAGCCTTCACAGGAGCAAGGACTTCTCCTCCTACTAATGCCAGACAATGCCATCCTCTGCTACATATGTTTCTGGAGCCATGGGTCCCTCTATGTGTACTCTTTGTTTCGTGGTTTCATTTCATGGAGCTTTGTAGGGTCTGGTTGGTTGATATTGTTGTTCTTCCTACCGGTTTGTGAAGCCCTTCAGCTCTTTCAGTCCTCGCTCTAACACTTCCATTGGAGTTCCTGTGCTCTATGCCATGGTAGGCTGTAAGCATCCTCATATGTATCAGTAAGGCTTTGGCAGAGCATCTCAGGAGACCTCCATATCAGGCTCCTGTAAGAAGCCCTTCTGGGTATCCACCATAGTGTCTGAGTTTGGTGGCTGCATATGGGATGGATCCCCAGGTAGAGCAGCCTCTGGATGACCTTTCCTTCAGTCCCTGCTCCATGCTTTGTCCCTGTATTTCCTCTTGTGAGTATTTTGCTTCTCCTTCTAAGAAGGACTGAAGCATCCACAATTTGGTCTTCCTTTTTCTTGACCTTCAAACGATCTGTGAATTGTTTGTGGGTTTTCTGAGATTTGGGGCTAAAATCCACTTTTCAGTGAGTATATACCATGTGTGTTCTTTTTGATTGGGTTACCTCACTCAGGATGATATTTTTTTAATTCCATCCATTTGTCTAAGAATTTCTGACATCATTATTTTTAATAGTTCAGTTGTACTCCATTTTGTAAATGTACCACATTTTCGGTATCCATTCCTCTGTTGAAGGACATGGGGATCTTTCTAGCATCTGGCTACTATAAATAAGGCAGCATGAACATAGCAGAGTATGTATCCTTGTTTTATGTTGGAGCATCTTTTGAGTGTATGCCCAGGAGTAGTACAGCAGGGTCCTCATGTAGCACAATGTTCAATTTTCTGAGGAACTGACAGACTGATTTCCAGAGTGGTTGTACCAGCTTGAAATCCCCCCAACAATGGAGGAGTGTTCCTCTTTTTGCACATCCTTGCCAGCATCTGCTGTCACCTGAGTTTTTGATCTTAGCCATTCTGATTGGTGTGAAGTGGAATTTCAGGGTTGTTTTGATTTGTATTTCCCTGACAACTAAGAATGTTGTCCATTTCTTTAGGTGTTTCTTGGTCATTTGATGTTCCTTAGTTGAGAATACTTGTTAAGCTCTGCACTCCATTTTTAATAGGATTTGTTTGGTTCTCTGGAGTCTAACGTCTTAAATTCTTTGTACATATTAGATATAAGTCCTCTGTCCGATGTAGGTAAAGACCTTTTCCCAATCTATTGGCTGGTGTTTATCCTTTTGACAGTGCCCTTTGTTTCCAGAAGCTTTGCACTTTTATATGGTTCCATTTGTTGATTCGTAATCTTAGAGCATAAATCATTGGTGTTCTGTTCAGGAAATTTTCCACTGTGCCTAAACGTTTGATGACACTCTTCTCCACCTTCCCTTCTAAAGTTTCCGGGTATCTGGCTTTGTTTGGTTTGGTTTGGTTTGGTTTATTTTTGTTTGTTGTTTGTTTGTTTGTGTGTGTGTGTGTGTGTGTGTGTGTGTGTGTCTTTGACATAGTTAGACTTGAGCTTTGTATGAAGAGATAAGAGATTTGCAATCTCCTTCATACTGAACTCCAGTAGAACCAGCACTGTATGCTGAAAATGCAGTCTTTTTTTCCCACATTGGATGGTTTTATCTCCTTTGTCAAATCCTAGTGACCATAGGTGTTTAAATTAATTTCTGTATCTTCTATTCTATTCCCTTGATCTACCTGCACGTCTCTGTGCCAATACCATGTTTTGTATTTTGGGGGAGGGGTGTTTTTTGTTTGTTTGTTTGTTTTAACACAAATGCTCTGGCTGGGATAGTGATTCCCCCAAAGTCCTTTTATGTGGAGAGTAGATTTTGTTATCTTTGATTTTTTTGTTATTCCAAATGTATTTGCAAATTGCTCTTTCATTCTATTTTGACTGACTGAAATCACTATTCTCTCTAACAGCCCCCAAGGAAACATCTCTTTCATTTGGCATTGTCTCTTGATTTTTTTTTTTTTTTGGTTGCCATGGCTTGGTCTCATCCTTCCAAAGGAACACAAGGGAATGAAGTTTTATCAGACTTCAGAGATGTGATGGAGAAAAAAAAATGAGTTTGCATAGCTTTTGTGAAAAAGATTCCAACCACCTGGAATTCATATTTTAAGAAATTGTACAAAAATATGGATGAAGCAAAGGTCATAATTCCTTATGATAACATTGGTTCTCTAAAAGTTCTAATATGTAATATTAGCAACGGTTATTGATATGAACATTCTAGGTCATGAACGTTGAGCACCATGGTACGACAATGCTATTTCATGCTAAACTTACTACATTTCACAGGAGCCTCATTTTCATATATCATTATAGAGAAAGTTTTCAGTTTACTAAATTTAATTGAAAAGTTATCTCCTCACAAAGATATTTATCTTCCTAAATTGTGACATTGTTCTTCAAGTGTTTACATTTTGATATTGATTGTAAATTGTTAAACAATTGTTAGTTGAAAGATTCTTTGGATCTATTATGCACTCGCATTTTTGAGGTGGCCATGAGTGAAGAGAGCACTACTGTATAAAATGGTGTGTATGTTGTGGCTCACAATTTTCATGAGATGAGAAGTCAAGAAGTACAATTGCAACCATATAAAACTGCAAAAGAAATTTTGTTCTTCGCCTGGCAGGTAATACACTCTCTACTAAATTGTATGTTCAGCACTCTGATGTATGACATTTCCAGTGATATTTAGTTTGATAGTGTAATATTTATAATAAAAATAAATGAATTAATAAAAGAGATTATGGTTGCTTGCAAGGCCACACCTCATTAATTTTCAATTCCAACATTCCTGTCTTTGTAGGCTTGTTCTCTGCAGCATACCTTATCCAAGCAGCTCAGAGCCTGCTGCCCCAATTCCTGGCTTGGATTGATTACATTCTAGCCTTATGCCATGAACTTCAGAATCCTGCATTTCAAATGGCAAGAGCTTCTATCCTAGTTCTAAACCTACACCACTTGGGGAAAGAACGTTGTGGCTCAGCTCAGTTTGTCTGGGAAACCAATTTTCCCCAACACTTAATATTAAATGAAAGGCATGTGTATTTAATTCAGGAATCTCCAATTAATTTTTAAGAATGAGTTCTTGCCTAATATTAGAGACAACATTATTGATTTTAGAGAGGGTACATTTGTAGTTTTTATTTTCTTTCTTTCTTCCTTCCTTCCTTTCTTTCTTTCTTTCTTTCTTCCTTTCTTTCTTTCTTTCTTTCTTTCTTTCTTTCTTTCTTTCTTTCTTTCTTTCTTTCTTTCTTTCTTTCTTGGATAACCCTATATTCAGATGTCCTTTGTTTGCTTGGGCAACAAACTTAACTTCTAACATAATTGTTTATCAGCACTTCTAATTAATTTGTATTTGGCTGGATGAAGAGTACAATGGTCCCTAATGTAAATTATGATTTTTTTTGTTTTACTGACAGTTCTTTTAATATCAAATAGTTTCTGGGTGATAACACTCTTCTGCTAGATGATAAAGGTATTAGAAAATTATCAACTTAAGTGTTAGGTGTAATAACATTTTTAGGACTGAACACACATATGACGGAGTTCTATATTTTTATCAACTTTCATATGAAGTGCTTTTACAATTGGAGAAACTAAAGCAGTAAATCCCTTTCCAAGCTTATTGTTTCTTTGAGAACTCTCCCATCAAAATCATAATTGCTTTTGTTAATTATCAAATGAAATGTTTCAAAAACTTTTTGATACTAATTAATGTCAATTAGGCCATTTTTCCTTGCACATGAAGCAAAAGTTGCAGGTCAGAAGGGAGATGAAGTCACAGACCTTTATTCCTGGTTACACATTTCCTCCCAGTGCTATCTATTACACAATCAGGATCTGTACATGTACTTATTGTACCACAGAGAATGGAGTCAGCTGAGGATTACATATTCTGGGGAAGTGATAGTTTTAGTTAGCCTATATGACTACAACTACAATAAATGAATAGAACTAGTGATATGTCTTACTGTACTGTGTCAGGTGAAAGAGCTAGAACCTTTATCCCAGGCTTTCATATTTTACACAGCTATAATAAAGACATGCAAGGGTATTCTTTTTACATTCCTGACTTCAAATAACTATACTTGTTATAGTTCATGGAAATTTTTCTATAAGTAAACCTTGTAAGGTAAAGAAAATGCATTCTGGCTGTTCCAAAGTGTACAGAATGAAAACAGCTTTCTTGAGCAGGAACCCTCATTGCGTTTTCTCTCCAGTTCAACTGTGACTTAGCTTCTATACCTTGCTATCAGATTACAAGTCAATTTTCATGTTGTATGTATAAATTTCAAAGACAATAATTCATTTGGTAGCTACAACTCTATTTTATTTCCCGAAATCTTAACAAATAAATCTATTACTTAAACTGAATGTGGACTAGGAAACCGAGCTGTATGATAAAGTTAATATTTGAACATTTTTCATTATTACCATAACTTAGGACACAAAGGCAATATAAGAAAAAAGTATGTATGTAGGTTGAGTATTTGAAATGTGGCTGACATTGTATTGTTGAGTTCAGATATCAGGTAACCATCTTTATGCTTAGCATATTATTCGTATGTCTTAAGTCACCACACTACATGCAATAGCATTCTGAATTTAGAAAATCATTTTAAAAATGTTCTCTAAAGTCTTCTTTTGACACTGAACAGAATTCAATTTTCTACATCAAATTATTAAGCAAATTCAAGTATGTTCCAGAACAAGATGATACCAGGATTCTAGCATAGCAGAACACACTCAAAGCAATATAATGTGGATTGAAACAACTTGTTATATCTACAAAGGTAGAAAGAAAATACATTCTTCAACATGACAGCTGGTAAGACCCTGGATTGTTGAAATTTACTCGCAGTTTTCAGCTTAGTTCCATGAAGCATTTTAACATGGCAATGCTATAAATACACACTGGTGACAGTACCTTATTTCAGTTGATTTTACATATTGCTTCAGTGTTCTCTTTTACAAATCCTGTCATTCAGAAGACAAATGTTATTCATTGGAAACTGTGAGTGTTATTGCAAGACTGGGAAGTAGAAGTGTATACATCTCGGTGTGCATATTGATTCTGTGTACTTTTTCTTTCCTTTGTACCAACTGAAGTAATGTTGAAAATAATATACTTGGTTTTCAAACACATGGTACAATCATCTTCAAAGAAGTAACATTTGCTTAATGAGATCTTAGCTTTAAGATAATTTTAATATCTTCTTTCTTCTACTTGATATGGCTATTTGATTGCACCTACATCATCTTGTTTTGAGTGTGCTCAGCTATGCCACTCAAAGTAAAACCAAGTGGGTGATACCTAAAAGATTCTAAGTACAGTAGGTTTTACTGGTCATATTGATCACACATATGCTGGTTATTGTCATTTATTTTATGTTTATAATTTGCAAGTTGTTAAGAAATCATCTTCAAAGGTGACCTTAAAGAAGTGAACTGTACCCACCCATAGCAAGTATCTTAAGTTGAGATAGTCACTGTTCAGACAGTCCTTCATTCTCTGTTCCATTTTTGTCACTGTATTTCCTTGAACAAGAAAAACTCTTGGTTAAAACCCTGAAGGTGGTTTAGTGTCCCTACCCCTCCACTGCCTTAACTATTGGAGGTGTACTCTTAAGGTTCCATTCCCCAACTGTTGGACATTTCAGCTAAGGTTACCCTCATTGATGACTGTGAACTTCTCACTCTGCAAGTCTCTAGTACTTTCTAGAGTTTCTACCTAACTCCCACCCATGGTAGCCATATATTACTATTCATTCTCCTGACCTTCTGGGCTTTTCTCTGGCCTGCCCCCATACCTGTCCACACTGCCTCTTCCTCTCCCCACCCCACCTAGATACTTCCTTCCCTTTGCCTCAAATTGAGCCTAGCATGGATGTCCTCTGAGAATTTGCTGACTAAGACAAATGCAGATCCTTACAGCCAACACTTGGACTTAGGTTGGGGACCTTTATGGAATAGTTAGAGGAAGGATTGAAGGAGGTGAATCAGATGGTAACCCCATAGGAAAACCAACATATCAAGTATCCAGAAACACTGGTATTTCCAAGAGCCTAAGCCACCAACCAAAGAGCATGTATGAGCTAGCCCAAGGCCTCAACACATATGTAGAAGAGACTTGCCTCAGACTGATGCCCCAGGGAAGAGTCATTCGGTTTGTGTGGGGGTACCCACTCACAGGCTAAAGTGGAGGATGGAGTGAAGAGTTCTAGAAGGAGAACTGGAAAGGTGGCCTCATTTTGCATGTAAATAAACAAAATATTTTATTAAAAAAGAGAAGAGAAAGAATGCTCTGCTTCATCTCCTCTGCCTGCAATTCTTGCAGACACGAAAAATTTTGGGATAAAAGTTTTATGAGTAGGTTGGTGACTATCACTTCACTGGGGTTGCTGCATGGTTACAGGAATAAGTTGTTCTCTGAAAGGCCCTACAAATATAAGCATTATGGACCTATTTGCAAGAATTTTTTATTTTGCTGAATGATATAGTTCACACTTCATTTAAAGATCAAATATTACTTATTAGAATGTAAGGTAATAGTATTATGAGTACTTTATAGACTAGTGTGTCTCTCACCCCTCATCAAAGAAGCAAATATTTGAAATAGGTGATTTATACACAGACCCATGTCTATGAAATTTCCAAATCTAACAAACCAGTATAAAACAATTGTAAAACCTGCGTTTTTTAGTTTTAAGATAGATGTTCATTGAAATCTAGAGTATGTGTCTATAGTATGATGTACATAGTTTAGTTTGCCAATCTCTGTAAAATGTAACACATCTATTGGTCAAAAATTTTGAGAATGCATTTAGGAATATTTTGTAAGTACTGGAGTTTGCTAATATAAGGAGCAAGTAGGATATTGCCTCATATTTTTGTAATGTGCTGGTAAGTGACAAAGAATTTTTCATTATACCTTTGTTGTTAACATGTACTTTTTATGGACTTCTGAAGACTCTAGTATACTTCCTATCAATAGCTAAATAATAATTTTATTATAATTATGTTGTGACAGAGGGCCTGGTATACCTATATGGAATCCTATCTGTGTTATATTGTGCAATTTCTGACCATTTGTTTTAACTGAATAAACAGTGAAGTCAATATAGCAACATTTTGAATGAATGCAGCAGACTCTATGTTTAAGGCAACCCGTTCTACATATTGAGAGTCAGCTACTATACTAAGACATTCGTGTAAATCTGATAACACCACAAGTATTGTGTATAATTTCTATTTTTGAACTGATTTATAGAGACTCACAACCACCCTACTTTTTACTGATATCCTGCCTTTCCTGATTTATTAGCATCTCTGTACAATGTGGGGGCTCCAGAAACTAGAGTTCTTTTTACTATGTGATGGAGAATCTAATAAGTTCTTTTTATTAAATAAAATTTCTTGTTTTAGAGGATTGCTAATCTCTCACAAGAAATTACTATATGTTTTGTCAATGTTTATCTTGTGTTCATAACAAAGCTATCTCTGCATTAGTAAAAAATACCATAATTTTAACCAGACCCATTCCAGCTAATCATTGCAATCTCATTTTCCCTTTACTGTTAACTTATAAATCTTTCTCTATAGGTTTTTACTTTCTTACATATAATATGTGTTAAAAATTTCTTTGTAAGATATAATTTCCCTCTGCCTATGTATTACTGTAAGAAATGAGTAGAAGGCAACATAACTAAGATGCAGGCTATCTTATACATATATGACTGGGAAACAGAGAGATAAACGCAAGACTTGGCAACACAAACTAGATGATACTAAACTAAAGCTACAAAAATTAATAGATCAAGATAACCAATAGAGAGGGGAAAATGAAGGTTGAAGACAGGAACGGAAAGGATGTTATAACAAAAATGCAGAATTTCATAGATGAGATTAAACAGCAAAAAGATACAATAAATTTTGGAAGCAGAGTCTGGAAGATAATTTGGTAAAGTTAATAAATCAAAATAAGGTAGAGACTGCAATATCAGAATTATAACATAAAGAGAAATTAAGATTATGGAAGCATGGCCTAGAACAGAAGATACATGAATTTATGGAGTAGCATGCAAAACAGAAAGATAAGTGTAAGTCTCGGCAAAATGGCCTAGAGGAAGCACTAGAACTAAAGGAACAAAAATTCATAGGTTATGATAAGCATCAGAAAGAGGAAAATGAAGGTTGGAGATAGGAGCTGGAGAAGTCACTAGAATAAAGGAGGATGTAACAGCTCATAGGCCAGATTTTGTTGAGTGGCAGAGAGAAAATAATGAGAATTGGAAGCAAGGTTTAGAGCAGAATCTTTAAAATAAATCAATCAAAATGAAATAGACATCTGTATATCAGAATTATGATATAAAATAAAAAAATGAAATGTAGAAGCTGAAACTTAAAAAGAGGATACAGGAACTTACTGAACAGGAGAAAGAAAAAAAGAAGAGGTGTGAAGCATGGGCACTTAAGGTGAGGAACATCAAATATTAATTTTGAAAAATACTTAGGTAGAGACAAAAGAAAAATTTTAGATAGCCAACCAAAGTTTGTTTTTTTTAAAACAAACTTTTGTTTATCCAATTAGTATACAAAAAAATCAACAGATGATGATCTGAAATTATAACAGTAACCAGTAGGTGTGCTAGGATTGAGGGAAATAAAAGAACCATCACTAATTTTAAAATACATTGTCCATTTGTAAAACAAATGCTGACTTCTTGGGCTATTAAAAATAGAATAATCCAAGACTGAAGGCATATAAAAAACAATATTAGAATATCTGGGTCACATTTACTATGGTTCTCAGGGTGGAAAATAGAGGTGAAGGAGATAGCACAACAAAATAAATTGAGAAATAATAATATTTTTAAAGGTCAATTTTGCTGAGGTAGAGATGCAGGCTGAATATGATGAAAAAACATTGATATTATGCCTCTTGGAAGTCGTAAAATCATTGAACAAGGTCACAAAAATAGTCAAACAAGTCAAACAAGATCCAAAGAAAATATTCCATGACTGTTTGCAAAGGTTGGCTTCTGCTGTAGCAAGGAATATATCAGAATCATCAACGAGGAAGTCACTAATTGAATTTAGCTTTTAAAAAATGTGAATTCTGAATACAAAGAAGTAATCAGACCATTAAAGGCAAGCATCAATAGATGAGTAAATGGGAGACTCAGTCCAGCTGATATATGCTTTTTGCTTGGTGGCTTAATTTCTTAAAGCCTCAAAGGTAGAGCTTAGTTGATAATGTTGAACTCTTTGTGGAGTTCCTATCTCATTCAGAGGCCCCATTCCCTCCCAAGTCCTTTTATTAGTGTCTCTGAGTTCTACTCAGTATTTGCCTTTGTGTTTCCACATCTGTTTCAGACAGTTGCTGTGTGATACTTCTCAGAAGACAGTTATGCTGGGCTCCTGTTTTAAAGCATAACAGAATATCTTTAATAGTGTCATGGATTGGTGCTTGCCAATGGAATTGATTTCAAGTTGGGCTTATCATTGTTTCGCCATTCTTTCAATTTCTGCACCTACATTGTCCATCATTTCTTGTAGCACAAATTTTTGTTTCAAAGTTGTCTGGTAATTCGGTGTCCTCATTCCTCCACCAGGAATCCTACCTGGCTTCAGGAGTAGGCCTCTTCAGATTCTATATCTCTACTGATATGCATCTCAGCTAAAGTCAATCTTTAAACAGACACCAGGGTCAAGGCAACTCTTATAAGGACAATATACAATTTGGGCTGGCTTACAGGTTCAGAGGTTTGGTCCATTACCATTAAGGTAGTAAGATGACAGAGTATGGGCAGACATGTGCAGGAGAAACTGAGTTCTACAACTTGTCTGAAGGTTACTAGAATAGTGGCTCCTAGAATGCTAGGGCAGTGGTATCAAAGGACATGCCCAAAGTGACAAACCTACATAAAATGGTTTTGGATTTTGAAAAACAATTTTTAAGCATCTAATGAGATGGTCATATGATTTTTAAATTTCACTTTTTTATATGGTAGATATAGTGGATACAGTGACAGATTTTCATATACTGAACCATCCCCATATTCCTGAGATGAAGTTTACTTGATCATGGCCAATTATGTTTTTGATAGGTTCATGGATTAAGTTTACAAAAATTTTATTTTTGCATGTAAGTATGTAAGAACATTTGTTCTAGAATTCCCCTCTTTGTTGAGGCTTTTTGTGATTTAGAGTGACTGTGGATTCAAAGAATGAATTTGCAGTGATCCTTCTGTTTCTGTTTTGTGGAATACTTTGAGAAGTATAGGTATTATCACTTCTCTGAAAGTCCAATGGAATTGTGAACTAAAACCATCTGTCCTTGAGCAGTTTTTGGTTGCTAGACTTGTATTGTCTTCTTTTTTCTTAAAAGTTATAGAACTGTTTAGATGGTTTAACTGATCTAGATTTAACATTAATATTAATATCTGTTGACAAAACCATCCATTTAGATTTTCCAGACTTGAAGAGTACAGGCTATTGCAGAAAGACCTAATGACTTTTCTTTTAATTTCCTCAGTTTCAGTTGTTATGCCTCTTTTGTCACTTTTGGTTTTGTTAATTTAGATACCATCTCTTTACCTTTTAATTAGCTTGGATACATATTTTTTATCTGTTGATTTTGTCAAAGAATGAGCTTCTTTGTTTTGCTGATTCTTTTATTGTTCTTATTGTTTCTAATATATTGGTTTCAGCACTTTGTTTGACTATGTCCTGTTATCTATTCATATTTGGTGTTTTTATTTATTTTTATTTTTGCACTTTCAGGGATGCTGTTATATTGCTAGTAGAAAATTTCTTTATAAAGGCAATTAATTATATGAACTTACCTGTTAGTACAGCTCTTAATGTGCCCCATGAGCTTATGAATGTTGTGCCTTCATTTTCAGTGAATTCTAGAAAGTCTGAGATTTATTTCCTTTTTCTCTCTTCCCTAAGTAAACACTGAGTAGAGAGTTGTTCAACTTCCATGAATAAATGAAATTTCTATTTTTCCTGTTGTATTTCAAGTCAACTTTAATCTACAGTGTTCTGATAGGAAGCAGTGGGGTTATTTTAATCTTATATAAGTTAAGGCTTGCCTTGTGACTTATTGTATGGTAAATCTTTTATAATGTTCCATGAGGTGCTTAGAAAAAGGTATATTTTTTTATGTTTGGGTGAAAGGTTCTGAAGATATCTGTTAGGTCCATTTCATTCATATAACCTATCAATTTCATTATTTCTTTAGTTTCTGTTTTGATAACCTGTATATTGGTGAGAAAGTGGTGTAGAAGCCCTCCACTATTATTGTGTGGGGTACAAGGTACGATTTAAACACTAGTAATTTTTCTTTTACAAGTTTGGGTACCTTACATTTGGGGCAAAGATGTTCTGTATTGAGAGGTCATCTTGGTTATTTTATTCTTTAATGAGAATGATTTGCCTTTCCCCATCTCTTTAGATTTTTTTGGTTCAAAGTCTATTTAATTAGAGATTATAATAGTTACTCCAGCTTGTTTCTTGCATCTGTTTGCTTTGAAAACCTTTTCAATCCCTTTAATCTGGCGTAATATATAGACATATGATATGTATGTATATATATATATATGTGTGTGTGTGTGTGTGTGTGTGTGTGTTTCTGAGTTGTGTTTCTTATATAAGCAGAATGATAGACTCTGTTGACAAATCCACTTTGTTTGCCTCTTTTATATTTATAAATGGACAGATAGCTTCTGACCATCTGAAGCTTTTTTTTTTTAAAGTGACTTACCCGGACTTGGCCAATTTTTGGAAACAGAGATTTAGGCCTAGTCCCCTTAACTGCCAATTTTAAGCCTGCCATGGAATCTTCATATCTCCTATCTCATCCCCCTCATCAGAATTAAATATAGTCAGCAGAGAAATTAGAGTCAATTTAACCCAACCTTTAAGATTTTATTTCACTTAGACAAAGTGCTTCCAGTACAGTTTTCTCAAAATTCCTCTGGGACTGACACTTCCGGTTTTTAGCTGGAGCCCCAACCTCGCTGATCCTGGCCCACAGCTCACTGTTCCAAAACCCCTTGGGAGAGACAGCTCACAGCCCGGACAGGTGCACACTCCTGAGACTGCAGAGCGGGAGAGACCACCAATACTGCCCAACCCTGCCCATATCCCTGGCCAAAGAGGAAACTATATAAGGCCTCTGGGAACCAGAAGATAGGGGCACTCGAGCAGCGGGTCCCCCGCAGTCCAGACACTGCCCGGATGTGAAGGGACCCGGTCAACAGTTCTCTGCACCCAAATCCCGTTGGAGGGAGAGCAAAATCTTCAGAGGGGCAGACATGCCTGGGAAGCCAGAAGAGACTACACTCTGCCCACATTTCTGACACCAGAGGAAAATGCCTAACACCATTTGGGACCCCGGTGCAAGGGGGCTCCGTGAAAAGGCGGCACAGGCCCTCCTGGTTGCCGCCTTCAGGGAGAGCTGAAAAGCAGCTCCACCACGAGCAACTTGAGCTGTGGGACCACAGGTAACACCAACTTTTCTGCTCCAAGCGACCTGCCTGGTGGATTCAGGACACAAGCCCACAGGAACAGTTGTAGACCAGTAGACAGGAACGACTACACGCCCAGAAGCAGAACACTCTGTTCCCATAACTGGCTGAAAGAAAGCAGGAAAACAATTCTACAGCACTCCTGACACACAGGCCTATAGGACGGTCTAGCCACTGTCAGAAAGAGCAGAACAAAGTAACACCAGAGACAATCTAATGGCTAGAGGCAAGCGCAGGAACCAAAGCAACAGAAACCAAGACTACATGGCATCATCAGAACCCATTTCTCCCACCAAAGCAAACACTGAATATCCAAACACACCAGAAGCAAGATCTAGATTTAAAATCATATTTGATCATGATGATGGAGGACTTTAAGAAAGACATAAAGAATTCCCTTAGAGAAGGCAGGGAAAGACGAATAAGTAGAAGCCCTTAGAGAGGATTAAAAAAAAAAGTTCCAGGAAAACACAATCAAACAGGTGAAGGAAATGAAAATGGAAATAGAGACAATAAAGAAGGGAGACAACTCTGGATATAGAAAACCAAAGGAAGAGACAAGGAGCCATAGATACAACATCAACAAAAGAATACAAAATATAGAAAAGAGAATCTTAGGTGTAGAAGATTCCATAGAAGTCATTGACACAACTGTCAAAGATAATGTAAAACAGAAAAACCTTTTTCCTCAAATCATACATGAAATCCAGGACACAATGAGAAGATCAAACATAAGGATAATAGGTGTAGAAGAGGGTAAAGACTCCCAACTCAAAGAACTACTAAATATCTTCAACTAAATCGTAGAAGAAAACTTCCCTAACCTAAAGAATGAAATTTCTTATACCAAAGTATGCCCCAACATATAACAAACACACATGCTCCACTATGTTCATAGTAGCCAAAAGAGCCCAAGTCCTGGTGGGTTTAGTACAGAATTCTATCAGACCTTAATAGAAGACCACATACCAATACTATCCCAACTATTCCACAAAATTGAAACAGATGGAGCGCTAACGAATTCCTACTATGAAGTCACAATTACTCTTATGCCTAAAACACACAAAGACCCAACAAAGAAAGAGAACTTCAGACCTTATGAAAATTGACATAAAAATACTCGATAAAATATTTGCAAACCGAATCCAAGAACTTATCAAAACAATCATCCATCATGATCAAATAAGCTTCATCCCAAGGATGCAAGAATGTTCATTATATAGAAAACCATTAACATAATCCACTATGTAAACAAACTGAATGATAAAAACCACATGATCATTTCATTAGATGCTGAGAAAATATTGGACAAAATTCAACACCCCTTCACGATAAAAGTCCTGGAAAGAACAGGAATTTAAGGCCCATACTTAAACATATTAAAAGCCATATAGAACAAACTGGTAGCTAACATTAAATTTAATGGAGAGAAACTTGATGTAATCTCACTAATATCAGGGACTAGACAAGGATGCCCACTCTCTCCCTACTTATTCAATATAGTTCTCGATGTACTAGCCAGAGCAACCAGCCAAAAAGGAGATCCAGGGGATACAGATTGGAAAAGAAGAAGTCAAAATATCACTATTTGTAGATGATATGATTGTATATTTAAGTGACAACAAAAGTTCCAACAGAGAACTACTAAACCTGATAAACACATTCAGGAAAGTGGCTGGTTATAAAATTAACTCAAATCAGTAGCCTTCCTCTACACAAAAGAGAAACAAGCTGAGAAACAAATTAAGGAAACGACACCTCCATAATAGTTCCAAATAATATAATACCTCTGAGTGATTGAACCAAGCAAGTGAAAGATCTGTATGATAAGAACTTCAAGTATCTGAAAAAAAGACATTGAAGAAGATCTCAGAAGATGGAAATGTCTACCATGCTCATGGACTGGCAGGAATAATATAGTAAAAATGGTCATTTTACCAAAAGCGATCTACACATTCAATGGAATTCCCATCAAAATTCCAATCCAATTCATCACAGAGTTAGATAGAAAAATTGCAAATTTATCTGGAATAACAAATAACCAACGATAGCTAAACCTTTCTTCAACAACAATAGGACATAATGAGAAATAACTATCCCTGAACTCAAGCAGTATTGCAGAGTAATAGTGATAAAAACTGTATGTATTGGTACAGAGACAGGCAGATAGACCAGTGGAATAGAAATGAAGTCTCAGAAATGAACTCAGCACCTATGGTCATGTGATTTTTGACAAAGGTGCCAAAACCATCACATGGAAAAAAGATAGCATTTTCAGCAAATGGTGCTGGTTCAACTGAAGGTCATGAAGATTGCAGATTGAAACATTCTTATCACCCTGTATAAAGCTTAAGTCCAAGTGGATTAAGGACCTCCACATCAAACCAAATATACTCAAACTAGTAGAAGAAAAAGTGGGGAAGAATCTTGAACATATGGGCACTGGAGAAAATTGCCTGAATAAAACACCAATGGCTTATGCTCTAAGAAAAAGAATCGACAAATGTGATCTCATAAAGTTACAATGCTTCTGTAAGACAGAGGACACTGGGGTTGGGGATTTAGCTCAGTGGTAGAGCACTTGCCTAGCAAGCGCAAGGCCCTGGGTTCATTCCCCATCTCCGAAAAAAAAATGGGGTCCAAAGCTAAACAAAACATTCTCAGCTAAGGAATATCAAATGGCTGAGAAGCACCTAAAGAAATGTTCAACATCTTTAGTCATAAGGGATTGCAAGTCAAAAGAACACAGAGATTACATCTCACACCAGTCAGAATGGCTAAGATCAAAATATCAAGTGACAGCAGATGCTGGCGAGAATGCGGAGAAAGAGGAACACTCCTCCATTGTTGGTGGGATTGCAGATGGTACAACTATTCTGGAAATCAATCTGGAGGTTCCTCAGATAATTGGGCATTGAACTACCTGAGGACCCAGCTATACCTCTCTTAGGCATATACCCAAAAGATGCCCCAACATATAAAAAAGACACGTGCTCCACTATGTTCATCGCAGCCTTATTTACAATAGCCAGAAGCTGGAAAGAAACCCAATGCCCTTCAACAGAGGAATGGATACAGAATATGTGGTACATCTACACAATAGAATACTACTCAGCTATCAAAAACAATGACTCCATGAAATTCATAGGCAAATGGATGCAACTGGAGAATATCATCCTGAGTGAGGTAACCCAATCACAGAAAAACACACATGGTATGCATTCATTGATAAGTGGATATTAGCCCAAATGCTCGAATTACCCTAGATGAACAGAACACATGAAACTCAAGAAGGATGAACAAAATGCAGATGGTTCATTCCTTCTTTAAAAGGGGAACAAGAATACCCTTAGGAGGGAATAGGGAGGCAAAGTTTTGAACAGAGATTGAAGGAATGGCCATTCAGAGTCTACCCCACATATGTCCCATATATATTTAGCCACCAAACTATATAAGATGGATGAAGCAAAGAGGTGCAGGCTGACAGTAACCGGATGTTTATCTCTCCTGAGAGACACAGCCAGAATATGACAAGTACATAGGCGAATGCAAGCAACAAACCAGTGAACTGAGAATGGGATCCCTGTTGAAGGATTCAGAGAAAGGACTGAAAGTGCTGAAAGGGCTTGAGACCCCATATCAATAAAAATTCCAACCTACTGGAGCTTCCAGGTACTAAGCTACTACCTATGGTCTGACTCTGGCCTCCAAATTCATAGGCAGAAATGAATAGATTAGTAGGGGCATCAGTGGAAAGGGAAGCCCTTGGCCCTGCAAAGGCCAGATTCCTTGTTAACATGATTGTTGGTGGGAGGGTGGTAATGGGGGGAGGATGGGGAGGGGAACACCCACATAGAAGGGGATGGAGAGGCATTAGGGGGATAGTGGCCTGGAAACTGGGAAAGGGAATAACAATTGAAATGTAAATAAGAAATACCCAATTTAATAATAATGGAGAAAAAAAAGGACTCTGTAAGTAACTGTAAAAAAGTAGCTGAACATTACTCCATTGTATGCTACGTACTCACTGATAAGTTGATATTATATTAGCCAGAATCTACAGAAGGCCCATGATATATACCCCATTTACCCTAAGAATTTAAAAAGAAGGAAGGCTCAAGTGAGGATGGTTCAATGCCACATAGAAGGAGTAAGAAACTAATCAGAGAAGGCAGAGCGATGTTGAAAACAGAAATGAAAGAGGGGGTAGGTGATGAAAAAAGGGAGGAAAGATGACATATGGTGCAAGACCTGAGAGGAACCTGTAGGGCTAGCAGAATCAATAGAAATATGTGACTGCCATGGCTGGGGTTTGGGGAAAATTTTAAAAAGCCCCAGAGTCCTGGGATTTAAGAGGCTCATAGGACTCAATGACCATGACCTTAATCAAAATGTACAACAATAAGAAGATGAAACATGAAGAGACCACCTCCAATAGTTATATATGACCCCTGTTGGAAAGGTGGGAACAACAACTCACCTTCAAAATTTTTGGTTCCGAAATATTCTTGTCTAAAAGAATTGCAGGGACAAAATTGGAGCAGAGACTTAAGTAATGGCCAAAAAGAGACTGACCCAACTGTGATCCATTCCTTGAGTCAGCACCAAACCTGACACTCTTACCAATGTTACATTGTTCTTGGAGACAGGACTCTGCCAGCTGTTGACTGTGACTGGTGTGCATACTTATAGCCAACCTTTGTGATCTGTGTCAGGGGCCCCTATGGAAGTGATAGGGGAAGGATTAAAGGAATTGAAGGGCATAGCATCCCATTGAGAAAGTCAACAGTGTCAACTAACCTGGACACCTAAGAGCTCCCATTGACTAAGCCACCAACCAAAAAGCATTCAGGGAGTGTTTCCAGCCCCATTCCACTTCTATAGCAGAGGTCTGCCTTGTCTCACCTCAGTGGGAGAGGACACATCTAATCATGTAGAGACCTTATGCCCCAGAGAAGCAGAATGTCTCATGGGTGGTACCCTCTCAGAAGCAAAGGGAAAAGGTAATGGGTTGAAGAAATCTTGGGGGCGGGGACTGGGAGGTGGCAAATTTTGGGATATATATGAATAAATTTCGGATATTAAAAACTAAAATAGAAATTAAAGTACCAAGTAATCCTCTCAGGGCTGCCCTACAGCAAAAGAGAGGATCACCTGGGATACCCTATATATCAAGTGTCCTGGGTTTGTCCTTTGATTGACCCTTACCTAGGACTCCTCTGCTCCTCGAAAACAAACAAACAAACAAACAAATGAGACAGCAGGCATCACATGTATATCTATAGAAAATGGGCCTAAGTGACCTAACAAGATATGAAAATTCTAGGCATAAGCCCTCATATCACAGCTGAATGTTGCAACCCAACAAAAGGAAAAGTATTTCACAGTCAGGAAAAATGGGTCATGTATATCACCTAATCCCTTTGTTGACAGTTCCACAAGAACACCAATATACCATACAAAACCGTAATATATGTGCATAGACCTAGTTCAGGCCCATATTATCTTTTACTTCACTTGTGGTGAGACCCTATGAACCGTGCTTAATGAGTAGCTTTTGGCTGTGTTCTCGGATGTCACCCACTCATGGAGCACCCACAATGCTTCCTTCCTTTCTTCTACAGGATTCTCCTGGCTCCACCTACTGTTTCCTTGTGGCTTTCTGCATTTTCTCCCATTAGTCATTTGATGATGCTCCATTATGACACCTGGGCTTGACAATAACTTGTAAGTATAACCAAATATGATTGGGAATCCTTTCATTTTCCTTTGCCAAAAGTTTTTATTTCCATCCTGGTTCTCTTGGCAGTTCTGCTTCTGGTTACTGTACATCCATATAGTGTCAGGCCTGGGCTCTCTCTTATGATGTAGGACTCAATTTGGACCTATCATGGAATTGTCACACTCACAGGTTTGGTCCACCATTGTCCGTCAAACTTGTAGGCTATAGAAATTGCAGATTGATGGATATGGGGAGTTGATGTCACATACAACAGTTAGGACCCTTGCAGGTCACAGAAATTCATCGAACTGTTTACGTGTGTGTGTGTGTGTGTGTGTGTGTGTGTGTGTGTGTGTTTTGTATGTCTTATTCTAATTTCCGCTTCTGGTAACAGATAAGAGTTAGAATCAGTGTACTTTTGTCCATGGTGTATTATTCATTGAGTATTGCCTTCTGCTAACATCTCTTGGAATCATTCATTTTGGGTCGCTCCAGGTTTTGATAGGCAACAATTCCTAATGCAGAATGTGTGTGCTCTGCTCTCTCCTCATCCTAATTCTGCATCCTCATTCTTTTTTTTTTTTTTTACTACTGCATTAGCTGAAATGATATCTTATTGTATTTTTTTTATTATTATTAACTTGAGTATTTCTTATATACATTTCAATGTTATTCCCTTTCCCCCACGGTTTCGAAACATCCCCCTCCCCCCCCCCTTCCTTATGGGTGTTCCCCCCACCCCTCCCCCATTGCTGCCCTCTCCCCAACAGTCTAGTTCACTAGGGGTTCAGTCTTAGCAGGACCCAGGGCTTCCCCTTCCACTGGTGCTCTTACTAGGATATTCATTTTGCAACTCTGGTCAGAGTCCAGGGTCAGTCCATGTATAGTCTTTGGGTAGTGGCTTAGTCCCTGAAACTCTGGTTGGTTGGCATTGCTGTACATATGGGGGTCTCGAGCTCCTTCAAGCTCTTCCAGTTCTTTCTCTGATTGTTCAACAGGGGTCCTGTTCTCCAGTTCAGTGGTTTCCTGCTGGCATCGCCTCTGTATTTGCTGTATTCTGGCTGTGTCTCTCATGACATCTGCATTCACATTTTGATCATCCGTCTTGAGTTTCATTTGTTCTAGGCATCTAGGGGTAATTCAAGCATTTGGGCTAATAGCCACTTATCAATGAGTACATACCATGTATGTCTTTCTGTGATTGGGTTAGCTCACTCAGGATGATAGTTTCCAGTTCCAACCATTTGCCTACGAATTTCCCAAAGTCATTGTTTTTGATAGTTGAGTAATATTCCATTGTGTAGATGTATCACATTTTCTGTATCCATTCCTCTGTTGAAGGGCATCTGGGTTCTTTCCAGCTTCTGGCTATTATAAATAAGGCTGCGATGAACATAGTGGAGCACACGTCTTTTTTATATGTTGGGGCATCTTTTGGGTATATGCCCAGGAGAGGTATAGCTGGATCCTCAGGCAGTTCAATGTCCAATTTTCTGAGGAACCTCCAGACTGATTTCCAGAATGGTTGCAGCAGTCTGCAACCCCACCAACAATGGAGGAGTGTTCCCCTTTCTCCACATCCTCGCCAGCATTTGCTGTCACCTGAGTTTTTGATCTTAGCCATTCTCACTGGTGTGAGGTGAAATCTCAGGGTTGTTTTGATTTGCATTTCCCTTATGACTAACGATGTTGAACATTTCTTTAGGTGTTTCTCAGCCATTCGGCATTCCTCAGCTGTGAATTCTCTGTTTAGCTCTGAACCCCATTTTTTAATAGGGTTATTTGCCTCCCTGCTGTCTAACTTCTTCAGTTCTTTGTATATTTTGGATATAAGCCCTCTATCTGTTGTAGGATTGGTAAAGATCTTTTCCCAATCTGTTGGTTGCCGTTTTGTCCTAACCACAGTGTCCTTTGCCTTACAGAAGCTTTGCAGTTTTATGAGATCCCATTTGTCGATTCTTGATCTTAGAGCATAAGCCATGGGTGTTTTGTTCAGGAAATTTTTTCCAGTGCCCATGTGTTCCAAATGCTTCCCTAGTATTTCTTCTATTAGTTTGAGTGTGTCTGGTTTGATGTGGAGGTCCTTGATCCACTTGGACTTAAGCTTTATACAGGGTGATAAGCATGGATCGATCTGCATTCTTCTACATGTTGACCTCCAGTTGAACCAGCACCATTTGCTGAAAATGCTATCTTTTTCCATTGGATGGTTTTGGCTCCTTTGTCAAAAATCAAAGTGCCCATAGGTGTGGGTTCATTTCTGGGTCTTCAATTCTGTTCCATTGGTCTATCTGTCTGTCTCTGTACCAATACCATGGTATTTTATCACTATTGCTCTGTAATACTGCTTGAGATCTGGGATAGTGATTCCCCCTGAAGTCCTTTTATTGTTGAGGATAGTTTTAGCTATCCTGGGTTTTTTGTTATTCCAGATGGATTTGCAAATTGTTCTGTCTAACTCTTTGAAGAATTGGATTGGTATTTTGATGGGGATTGCATTGAATCTGTAGATGCTTTTGGTAGAATGGGCATTTTTACTATATTAATCCTGCCAATCCATGAGCATGGGAGATCTTTCCATCTTCTGAGGTCTTCTTCAATTTCTTTCTTCAGAGTCTTGAAGTTCTTATTGTACAGATCTTTCCTTGCTTGGTTAAAGTCACCCGAGTACTTTTTATTATTTGGATCTATTATGAAGGGTGTCGTTTCCCTAATTTCTTTCTCGGCTTGTTTCTCTTTTGTGTAGAGGAAGGCTACTGATTTATTTGAGTTAATTTTATACCCAGCCACTTTGCTGAAGTTGTTTATCAGCTTTAGTAGTTCTCTGGTGGAATTTTTGGGATCACTTAAATATACTATCATATCATCTGCAAATAGTGATATTTTGACTTCTTCTTTTCCGATCTGTATCCCCTTGATCTCCTTTTGTTGTCTTATTGCTCTGGCTAGAACTTCAAGAACTATATTGAATAAGTAGGGAGAGAGTGGGCAGCCTTGTCTAGTCCCTGATTTTAGTGGGATTGCTTCAAGTTTCTCTCCATTTAGTTTAATGTTAGCAACTGGTTTGCTGTATATAAACTTTTACTATGTTTAGGTATGGGCCTTGAATTCCTATTCTTTCCAGGACTTTTATCATGAAGGGGTGTTGAATTTTGTCAAATGCTTTCTCAGCATCTAATGAAATGATCATGTGGTTTTTGTTCTTTCAGTTTGTTTATATAATGGATCACGTTGATGGTTTTCCGTATATTAAACCATCCCTGCATGCCTGGGATGAAGCCTACTTGATCATGGTGGATGATTGTTTTGATGTGCTCTTGGATTCGGTTTGCCAGAATTTTATTGAATACTTTTGCGTCGATATTCATAAAGGAAATTGGTCTGAAGTTCTCTTTCTTTGTTGGGTCTTTATGTGGTTTAGGTATAAGAGTAATTGTGGCTTCATAGAAGGGAATTCGGTAGTGCTCCATCTGTTTCAATTTTGTGGAATAGTTTGGATAATATTGGTAAGAGGTCTTCTATGAAGGTCTGACAGAATTCTGCACTAAACCCGTCTGGACCTGGGCTCTTTTTGGTTGGGAGACCTTTAATGACTTCTTCTATTTCCTTAGGAGTTATGGGGTTGTTTAACTGGTTTATCTGTTCCTGATTTAACTTCGGTACCTGGTATCTGTCTAGGAAATTGTCCATTTCCTGCAGATTTTCAAGTTTTGTTGAATATAGGCTTTTATAGTAAGATCTGATGATTTTTTGAATTTCCTCTGAATCTGTAGTTATGTCTCCCCTTTCATTTCTGATTTTGTTAATTTGGACACACTCTCTGTGTCCTCTCGTTAGTCTGGCTAAGGGTTTATCTATCTTGTTGATTTTCTCAAAGAACCAACTTTTGGTTCTGTTGATTCTTTCTATGGTCCTTTTTGTTTCTACTTGGTTGATTTCGGCTCTGAGTTTGATTATTTCCCTGCATCATCATTCTTATGGTTCTATTTTGGAGGGAGGGTAGAGTTTGAAGAGTAAGCTTATGATGTAACATTATATAATTTGCCATTTGTTTCTAATGCTTAGTCCTACTTAATAAACACAATTATTAGAGAATAAAACATTTCTTCTTATCCTAATATTTTCAACATTAATGTTGATATAAAAAGGGCATTTGCAAAGGATTTTTTTCTTGGATAAAATGAGCAAAGACTTTTGCTCCAATATCAGTAAAATTGTAAATTGATGGTTTTGTTTAGTTTTGTTTGTTTTCATTTTGATCTTACTGATCGCTGCTTCTACAATATCATTTTGCCCTTTTCTCGATTCTGATCTTTATGAAATATATAATGGGAATTTAGAACATAAATATGTACATTTGTAGATTTTAACATTTCTTCATGAATATATTCAATGTTAAATAATTTTTGAAGAAATATGGGTGGTATTTTGTCCTGATAATCACTCTGGGTTCAGTTTTCATTTAATATAATTTTTGTGCATTTATGAAAAATGCATATTACCATTTCAACTGCAAAATGTATCATGTTTTTCTGAGAAGTGACTAATGGCCTATTTGGAAGTCATTGTTTTGCTCATTAACAATATGTACTCCAAAACGTTGGGCATAGGAATAACATTCATGTTAGAGATTACAGTTGGTATTCTAGGAAACATTTTGTATTTATTGCTAAAAACTATTTTTTTTATTAGAAAACACACCAGGTAAAACTCATGGATTTCTTTCTCAGCAATCTGATAATTTTTAAATTGATCATGGTGTCCTAAAGAAGTGTGCAGCACAATGGCAGCTTTACTAATTATTAAAATTATTTTATTTACTTGCTTTACAAATGTCATTCCTCTTACTGGTCCAACTCTCAAAGAGTTCTGTATCCAACTTCCTCCCCCTTTGCCTCAGAGATATTCCCCTATTCATTCACCATTCCATCCCTCACATATCTCTACCCTTCAAAAACCCACCCACACTTATCATTAATGCCTGATTCGTTTTCCCCGGGGCATCAATTCTGTAACAGATTAGGTGCATCCACTCCACTGAGATTGCACAAGGCAGTCCTTTGCTACATATGTGCTACTAAGTAACCAACCAAAGAGATTATTTTTTCTCTTGAAATTCTGTCTTTCCTCCTCATTACCTGGTTCAGCAGCTGGTAATGTTCTTCAGAATAGACACAAACAGTGAGATCAATACATCTGCTGTACTCATGCTTGCCACAGTAGATCTCCTGAGTTCAGCCAACCATAATATCCTGGTTCTAGTTTCCGCACTTCTGACTTTTTATAAACTCTCTACCATCTCACAATTTTTTAGTGTTCTATTGTATGGTCACAAGTGGTAGGTGATGTGTATCAAAGTCATTTGTGCTTTCCCACTTTCAGTCCTTTTGTACTTATGAATTGATCTTCCTTTCTCTTCAGATTGTGCTTTCTCAGGAAAAAGTGTAGATAGTTCCTGGTGCTACTTACAGAAATTTAGCAGGTACTTGTCACTGGGCTCAAGGAAGTGGGCTCAGATAAGAATATTCACATTTGGGCTAGTACAAAAGTCAAGGAAAACTCAACCTAGGCATGTGTGGATGACCTTTTATCTTGGTCATCCAGAAAACCCCATAGAAACAGTGATTGTTTTGTATTGCCTTGCTTGATCTCTTTGTTTATTACCTTGTTTGATTACTTTTTTCTTTGATCTAAGAACTAACCATATTCTCTGCAAGTACCTATAATAGTATAAAAGGTGACTGGAAAACAAAACAAAACAAAATAAAACAATTCAGCCTCAGCACTGGCTGGAGTTATAATATAGTCTTGTCTAATTGTCTTTTTCTTTCAATCCTTACCCCCTCCCTTGAGACCCTATTGACTGACTAAGCTGACTTGGTCAAAAAAGGATATAAAATCCACAAATATTATTATGAATACATAAATTGGCTGTTATTGTAGTCCAATTTTAAAATAAAATAAAATAGACATTCTGAGGGTAATAAATCTGTGTGTATAATGTCATCTTAATGATTATTCAGGTTATTTCAGCTGGTGGAACATTTATTCATTACTAGCAAACTGTTTGGATCTAGGCCTTTTCATCCTTGATTTGACACATTTCAAAGCCTTTCCATTGACCAAAGCAGTTAAGAAGGATATGCTCAATACAATTTCAACAAGTCATTTACACTTTTGGCATCAATTAGGCTGGTAAATATTCTTGTGGAGGCTCTGTATGTTTGATATATGTTCTTAGGAGGCTATACTCCAGACACAAGAGTATGCAATTATAGCTACTGGTTAAGTACTGATAAACTTTCACCAGTGAAAGCCTTTTACCTGTCACATCTCCTCTGGGATATCATTGCTCAAACATCTGTTATGAATGAGCTTCTGATCACCTTTGCTGTAGCTGCCCCAGGAATACTATTCTTTGACTACCATGATTTTGATATTACAACCATTAAAAACCTATGATTAAGTAGAAATAACTGTATTTACAGAATTCTGGAGACTTGTACTTTATAATGCCAGCATATCCATGACATGCCCTTTCTTATGCATGTAGTAATATATTAGGCAATTCAATGTAATTTCTATCTGGATTTCCAACAGTAGTGAGGAAAACAGTAACAATAGCCTAAAATAACAAATATTTGAGAAATTTTGACACTGCAAAGAGGAGAGACATTATTCATGCTTTTCTGAGATATGACAAAATATAAGAACCTCAGTTCTGACCTGCAAAGTCTAAAAGCCACGTCCCACTTCTAGTTAGGTTCTATTTTCTAATGTTAAAATTATCCCAAAACATTTTCACACCAATATATAAGAAATGTATTGGGAATTTCATATTTAATCACTTTAGGTCAATAAAATGTATTTTATGGGAAGATGATGGAAATTCACGAGAAAAATAAACAGCATAATAGTAAATCACTGTAGCATGGAGAGCATTTATGAATTAAAAGAACCCATAAAATTGCAGATGTAATAGAGATAATTATGTGTTTAAAGTTTATAAAGAATATTTCAAATCCCACTGTAAGTGAATGCATTATCCCCTGTGTTTGGCATACATTAGAGAAGACGTAGGCTAAAGTAGTTTACTACATGGTGATTTACAACCATGAGAAAAGAGGTATTGATATAAGATGGTAGAGTTTCACAAATGACAGAACGTGAGAAAAATCAGGTCTAAGATTATTGGAATGAATGAAGATAAATTAGAAGGAAAAATTATAGGTTTGTGTGCAAAACACAAAAGAATGCCTTCAATAAATCAGCAATGATGCTGGGCAGGTAGATATCTAATGCCAAAGAAAATAGAACTAAACAGAGAGTTTGCAAAGAATAAAATACCAATGTTGACAAAATATATTAAAATTATTTTACATCTTTAGTCAGCAGTAAAATGCAAATTAAAATTACTTTGGTACTTTATTTTAACAACTGAAAATGACCTAGAACCTTTAAAAGAAATAACCACAAATGCCGATGAGCATGTACCAAAATGCAAATTATTCTTCAGTAATTTTGGGTGTGCATACTGGTACAACCACCATAGAAAACATCATGGATACTCCTCAAAAAGCTAGAAATATATGTTTCAGTATAACTCTACTACCCTTGGACAGATGACAAGGGTATATAGTATTTTACTATAAAGATACCTATGCATTCACATTCATTGTTTCTCAGTCATGATATCTTAAAATGTAAACAACTTAGTATTATATCAACTTATGATAGGATAATTAAAGTGTGAAAAAATTATTAAATGCAATATAATTCCAAAAAGAAGAACATAGCAGGTTTTCTCTCATTTTAGATGTTAGCTTTGATTCTCCATATTCCATTATGCTGGTCGGGTTTATTTTGTTTTGCTTTCATGTATTTTTCAAACAAAAATAAAAAACACACATTGTTATATGGGAAGAAGTAACTGGCATTTGTAAATACCTATATTTCACTGACATGTAGGTCAATATATAGGACATGTTTGTTATTAATGATTAATTTTGGATGATATGGACATAGTGTGTATGGTTATATGCCTGGGCAGTTAGTCCTAAGCTGAAAAAGGAAAGTAGATTGGGGAAGCCATTGCGAGATAGCACTAAGCAGTACTCCTCCAATGTCCTCTTTTAAATGGCCCCACTTTTCTCCATAAGTTGTTTTGTTTGTGATCTTTACCACAGAATGAGAAAATTAAATTATATACAAATTTGTGATAGGTTCACTAGCTAAGAATTTACTTACGTTGTACTTAGAATATTGTAGAATTTGGAACTTTAATCTATAGAAGTCATTGAGAGCTTAGAGGTCATAGGCTGTTCTTTATATAGAAGTTTGTAAAATAAGAATAGCTAGGGGTTGGGGATTTGGCTCATGGGTGGAGCGCTTGCCTAGCAACCGCAGGCCCCTGGTTCGGTCCCCAGCTCGAGGAAAAAAAAAAAAAAAAAAAAAAAGATTTGCTACAAGAATAGCTAAGAAATTTTATGTAATGGATTCAGAGAGAATCAAAAATCTGTTAAATCACAGCTTGTGCAAATTTTTAAAAGAATTCAGTTAGTCATTGACACCTTTATTGTATTATAACTCCATTTAAATTTGTATGGCAGTTTAGGATCAGAATATATATATATATATATATATATATATATGTGTGTGTGTGTGTGTGTGTGTGTGTGTGTGTGTGTGTGTGTGTGTGTGTGGTATGGGGGCAAAGAGAGAGAGACAGACAGACAGATAGAGATATAGACATAAAGAGATAGGTATATACTATGTTGTATGAGAATTTTTGAAACCCTTTAGTGATGGCTATTCCTCCCTCTATTCTCTACTGTACTCTATACTCACAGAACCCACCCAACAAGTTCTCCTATTCTACTTTCCTCGTAACACCTTTATAAAAATATATTTTACCTTTGATTCCTTGAAAGAAACGCCTTTTCTCCTTGGTTTCTTACTAGGTTCCTGACCCCAGAACAGATTCTGAATGAAACACAATATATTTACAGTTTAAAAACTAATAACTGCCTATAATGTATAACATATCATGCATGCCTTTCAGCATGTGAGTTACTTCCTTTAGGATTAATGATTCAAGTGCCATTAATATACCTGAAAATTTCATATTTTTTGTTAATAGATGAATATATCACAATGTAAATGAACCTCATTTTCAGCATCCATTCATCATGGAATTCTTGCTTCCATACAACTTCTGGCTATTTAGAATAGAAAAGCAGTGATCATAGATTACTATATATTTCTATAGAAATATGAAGGGTGCTTAGGGTTCATAGCCAAAAGTGGTATAATTTTATCTTATGCCAGATTAATTTTAATATGTTAGAATAACTTTCACAGTGATCTTTATAGTATCCATATCAATTGGCATATTCCACTATAGTGAATAAATGTTCCATTTTCCAAACATCATCAGCAGTTTCAGTTTAAAAAAGCGTACGGATACAGTATATATTTCCAAACTTCATTGAAGTTAAATTGTCATATTGTCTCAGACTTTTTTTCTTTGAATTTGTTTGTATAGTGAATTATGGTGATGAATTTTCATATAATGAACCATCCTTGCATCACATGGTCATGAATCAACAAAATCAGGAGTTGGTCCATTGTGAAAATCAATAGGAGTGATAAACCCATAGCCAGAGTAACCAAAGGAAACAGAGTATCCAAATCAACAAAATCACAAATGAAAAGGGAGACATAACAATAGGAACTGAGGAAATTATAAAATTACCAGATATGAACACAAAATTCTATGCTTAACAAAAATAGAAATTCTAGATAAAATGGACAACTTTCTAGACAAATACCAGGTACCAAAGTTAAATCAGGATCAGATAAAGCATCTAATAATTCCCATAACCCCCAAAGAAATAGAAGCTTTAGTGCAGAATTTTATCAGACCTTAAAAGAAGACCTCATACACTCATTCATACCAATACTCTTCAAACTATTGGACAAAATAGAAACATAAGGAATTCTACCCAATATATTCCCTGAAGCCACAATTATTTTTATAACTAATTAACAAAAAGACCAACAAATAGAGCTCCAGACCAATATCCATTATGAATATCAATGCAAACATACTCAATAAAAGTCTCAGAAACCCAATCCAAGAGGATATCAAACAATTATCCATTGTGGTAAAGTAAACATAATCCATATCTTATGTCCCATCATAAATCATAATAGATACATGTAGTGGGAATAATATGGGATGATAACTTTAACACTGACAGAAGTAGAGAGTAATTAGCAAAGAAACGGGAATCACTGAATCATCACAAGTCTTTCCAAGGCATAGATTTAGAAAATTTCATCTAATTAATTAGTTGAAATAAAATTAAAAAATATTCTCCCTGGCATGCTGCCTTCAACTTAGTTCTCCTTAATTTTAAGGAGTGAATCCTTAAGAACAGTTTTGAATCATGAGCCAGTAGCTATCTCCAAGTAATTTCTGATCTTTGCCTGGATCTGTTAGATCAGACATAGTTACATACTACCACAAATTATAACATCTTCCCTATGAGACTTTTACTCCTATGAAAGTCATTTTCATTGATTTTTGCTAAGACTGTACAGTATTTCAGATGAATAATGGAGTGCAGGTGGGGGTGTAGGAACAAGCCTCTATGCTTGGTGTGAAGAGAATAGGGAATTCACAAGTATGGCTTCATTCAGTGTTAGTAGAAATATTAGGGTTATTCCACAAATCCATGTGGCACTCTGGAAATATTAGACATATTTAAAATAATGCTTTATATGGTTTGATCACTCTTCATATTATTAATAAGTCTTTATTGGTAGCACATATTTTAAATGGGCTGAGATGCTACAGTGAGTCTTAATTTGAGTCTCTTATTTATTTTCAAACTTGCTTCCATTCTATCTACCAAGAATATTGATAACTGCAGTAGTGCCTTTGAGTCCCACAATAGAAGACTCTACTAACATATATGCCAAACACAGTTACTTACTTAAAATGATATTGTACTTTTGAAAATTTCTATAGCCTCTATACATGATCATTTGTCATCTCCAATATGAACCTCTGAAAAATAAAACTTTTCTTACCATTTAAATTTTCCTCCCTGCATATCCTGACCACATTCATCTCTCCATTCCTCCTAGAACATATTGAAGCAAAATTACCTAAAAGTGATATTTGACTAACTTATGATGAAATATTTTGTACATTTTTACTATAATATGATTGCATATAAAATAATGAGTTTGTTCGATTTGCAGTGCACAATGACTGTTTTCTTGACTAGAGACAAAATCTAAATAAACATGTATCTGGTAAAATAAAAACTCTTGTTACTCCAATACTTAACATTAAACCATAGAAATCAGATGCTAGTTTATTAAAATCTCAGAAAATGCTACACAACATAATGTCCTTGCTCATAACTGTGTTTAGTAAAGTTAGGCACCTGGGTCAGAGTGAGGTTCGAAGATCTAAAATAAATATTATAATAGAAACTGCCTTAATTTTCATCAACCAACTCTGGTGACCTTTAGATATTGAGATATCTTTACATCCCTCACTTTTACACAGACCTTCTCATCTATGAATCATAGTCCATTCTTTTATTCTTCTGAGATGCATTCATGCTTATTCCCTTTAGCTAACTCTATTAAAGTCTATTTGAATGGTTTCTTCTTGCATTTTATCTGCTCTAAGGCAAAATATCAATTTCCATTAATTGTGTCTTCCTTACTTGAAATTCTAGAATATCAGGATGTTCACCTTTTAGGCATTTTCAGTTGCTCTTGATTTTAATGCATGCCCTGAAAACTGGAACCTGACCAATCATGTATGATTCTAGAATTTCTGACATTTCTCTAATCTTTTTTAATTCACTTCTTTTGTTCTACCCTGTTCCTTTCAATATCATGTTCTGAATTTTCTTCCCTCCTCATTTCTATATATTTCAAAAAGCCAGATGTTTTCGCTGATATAATTTAAAGAACAAGTATCATTTCACACAGTCTCATATTATTGACCCATGTTAACAAGACTATGTCCTGGTTTCTGTATATTTTAGGAACTTTAGAGGTAAGAGCTAACTTGAGTTCATGGATCCTTGAAGTACTGTGTCCTTGAAGAAAGAACTTAACGCTTAATGAAGATAATCTCTGTTACAACATGGGAGATTGAGACTCATTAGTCATAGGATAAGAGTCTTTCAGATTAACCCTAAATCATGTATAAGACCATGACTACCAAGCATTAATAAACATACTCTGCTAATCACAAACTATAATTATCCAATTATATCCATGAATATAAGTGGCTTCCATGTTTATGCACATGGCTGAAAAGTCTTATTCATGTATGTATTATTATACTTACATGAGCACTAACCAACATTACCAAGGTTAGTATTTTTGTTATTCACAACTTCTTTCATGCAGACAAATATGTAGGATGGCTATGACAAAGCTCAAAACTTATACAGGATTCTGAAGGTACAGCAGAAGGGGTTATTAAAAGGTTACAGCAGAAAGAAATTTCTTTTTTATTCCTTTTAAAAACCTTTCATTTATTGAAGACTCATACAAGGTAAGTTCTTAAAAACACATTTTCATGAACACAATGTACTTTATATTAGAACCTTTTATATTTAAAAGAATCCATATAATATCAAGTATATATGAATATTTTACAACCTGATTGATTATCTATAATGTGAAATTACTTTTTTAATTTTTATTATATATTTTTTACTTACATTTCAAAGATTATTCCCCTTCCTAGTTTCCTGTCCTTAAGCCCCCATTCCCTCCCCTCCCCCTCCTTCATACAGGTATTCCCTCTATACATCCCCCTTATTGCCCTCGCCTATATTCTCCTGCACTAGTGTTCCAACCTTGGCAAGACCCAGGGATTTCCCTTCCACTGGTGCCCCAACAAGGCTATTTGCTACATATGCAGTTGGAGCCCTGGGTCAGTTCATATATAGACTTTTAGTAGTGGTTTAGTCCTGGGAAGCTCCGGTTCATACACTCCTCATCTGGATTGTTGATGAATATCTTCTAAAATTGAATTGAGTTCTAAGATGAAAGATGTGTTCATATGGCACTGTCTTGTATCTCAAAATTATTTGTCTACATGTCAGATTCATTAATCATTCCTGTAACAAAACTAAACTTTCTAATGTATGCTGCTCCCTATATCCCATTATGACAAGGACTTCAGTCTGTATTCCTATCTTCAATTACTTCTTTAATGTTAGCAAGCATCAAATATGTCTACCTATTTTTTGCACTATATTTGTCCCTACTTTAATTTTCATAGTCTTTATTAGTCCTATGTGTCTCATATGACCAGTAATCTCAAAAGCCATGATGCTGAAATCAGTAATTTTCAGTTCCTTATGAAAAAAATGAATTCCTTTATTCATTAGTCTATGAACTGTTACCCATATTTCATGACTGTAATTCATAGTCATCCCTTTAAGTAACTGATGGCCAGTATCCTCCTTGTTCATTTCATATACCTATGAGCATTTATTGCCTGTTCTGTTTTATCTCATTTATCTCAAGTCTCATTTGTTTTCTGGTACATGTTGGAGGTGAAATAACCACAGAGACTTAGATTTTATCTTTAGTACCCAGTTTATGGCTTTATGGTGAGAACTTCTAGATATCTGGTAAAGTAGGATAAAACAAGAAAAGCTAAATCTTGGACAAAAAGACAAAAGGACAATAAGAGTAACCTGACTCTTTTTTTTTTTTTTTTACAGTACGATTTTATTCTACTCCTGGTCCATTCCCCAGTGATTCCATATCCCATACCTCCTTCCTGCCTCCCACAGCTCCCCACTCCCGGTCTCAACAAGGATGTCCCCACCACATCCATCTTTGCAGAACTCTAAACTTCCTGAGGCCTGCAGTCTCTTGAAGGTTAGCTGCATCTTCTCTGACTGAACCCCTACCCAGGAGTCCTATGTTGTATATGGGTTGGAGGCCTCATCGCAGCTGATGTATGTTGCCTGGTTGATGATTCATTGTCCAAGAGATTTCAGGGGTCCAGGTTAACAGAATACTTGTCCTCCTATAGGGTGTCCCCCCTCCTTATCTTCCTCTAGTTTTTCCCAATAAGAGGGGTGAGCAACTTCTGTTCATTAGATGGATACACATATTTGCATTTGACTCTTTCATCTACTTGTTGGGTCTTTTGGAGAGCAGCCATGATAGATTCCTTTTTGTGAAAGTCACGTAGATTGAGTAATGGTGTCAGGTCTTGGGGCCTCCCCTTGAGCTGGACCTCACTGTGGGCCTCCATTTGAACCTTATTTTCCTCAGACTCTTTCCCTTTTTCATCCCTGAGTTTCTTTGAAAGAGGAAGAATTATGGGTCAGAGCTTTGGTTTTGGGATTGCAACCCCATGCCTTACTTGATACCCTGGCTTTCTGCTGAAGGTGGATTCAATAACTTCCCTCTCCCCACTGTTCTTCCCCAACCCCTTGAGAGTCTTGAGAGTATCACTCCTCAGGTCTCTGGTATATTTCTGTTGTATTCTAGAGGTTCTTGACAACCTTTTTTTCTCCTGAGGTCACCCATTTCTATTCTTTCTGCTGACTCTTGGAGCTTCAGTCCTTTCCCCCACCCAATAACAAATCATGTTTTCTGCTCCTTCACTCACCTCCCTATCACTGCCTGCATCTTACTTCCCTCACACCTTGTGGTGGCTTTCTTCTCCTTCCCAAGTGGAACTGAGATATGCTCACGTGGGCCCTTCAGCTTATGACCTTTTTGAGTTCTGTGGACTGTATCTTGTGTATAATGTACTTTTTTCTTTGGCTAATATTCACTTATAAGTGAAAATATACCACGCATGTCATTTTCGGTATAAGTTACCTCATTCAGGATGACATTTTCCCGTTTCTTCCATTTTCTTGTGAAACTCAGGATGTCCTACTTCTTAAAAGCTAAGTAGCAAAAAAAAAAAAAAAAGCAAAGTAGCATTCCATTATGTAAATGACCCACATTTTCTGTATCCATCCTTCTGTTGTGGGACATCTGGGTTTTTTCCAGCTTCTGGCTATCACAAATAAAGCTGCTATGAACATAGTGGAACATGTTGCTTGTAGCATGGTGGGACAACTTTAAGGTATATTCCCAAGAATAGTATTACTGAATCTTTAGATAAGTCTATTTCCAATTTTCTGAGGAACCTTCAAATCGATTTCCAGAGTGATTGTACCAGTTTCCAATCCCACCAGCAATGGAGTAGTAGCATTACCTTAATCTGGCATCAATGAGAGGGGAGGAACTTGTTCCTGTGAAGACTAGATGTCCCATCTTAGGGGAATGCTATGGTGCTGATGTTGATGAGGAAATGGGTGAGTGGGTGGGAGAGCACCCTTCAGGATACAGAGGGGAGGATGTGATAGGAAGTTTGCAGAGGGGAAACCAAGAAGGGGGAATGAATTTTGAAATGTAAATGAAATAACCAATAAAAAGGAAAATATTAAAATCTGCTTTGTTTTTAGTGAAGATAAAAGAATAATTATATAAATAGGAGAAAAACAACCCTGGCTTCTATTATGCAGAAATATGTGGACCATTTGCAGCTCCTAAACCTTGAGTCTTTGGTTCTACAGTTCTCATTGACAAAGGATTGAACTTAGAGCCACATAATTCTGTACAGGAGCAAACATTGTGACCATATTAATCACATAAATTGATTTTATGTTTTCCCATTGACTTTCTAAGATTAAGATCCTATTGTGCTTCTAAGTTTTCTAGCATTAAACTAAAAACTCAAATGGAGAGTACAATCTATTAATTATTTTCATTTATAGTCCTCCTAATCTGTGACCTTCCCTGATTTCCCTTCATTGGCTATATGGGATCTAAAGTAGACCATGGAATATGATTATAAAAACTCATATGGAGTTATAGGCAATAATATGGAGTTATAGGCAATAGGCAGTTGAGAAATGTGAATATGTCCAGTCTGATCAACAACTCCCCAGTCTATAACCAAAAATCCTATGGTGGTCACATTTTAAATTTTATGTTTTCTTATTTGCAAATATATTCACATGCTTGGTTAAAGTCACATCGAGGTATTTTATATTATTTGGGACTATTATGAAGGGTGTCATTTCCCTAATTTCTTTCTCGGCTTTTTTCTCTTTTGTGTAGAGGAAGGCTAATGATTTATTTGAGTTAATTTTATACCCAGCCATTTTGCTGAAGGTGTTTATCATGTTTAGTAGTTCTCTGGTGGAACTTTTGGGATCACTTAAATATACTATCATATCATCTGCAAATAGTGATATTTTGACTTCCTCCTTTCCAATCTGTATCCCTTTGATCTCCATTTGTTATCTGACTGCTCTGGCCAGGACTTGAGAACTATATTGAATAAGTAGGGAGAGAGTGGGCAGCCTTGTCTAGTCCCTGATTTTAGTGAGATTGCTTCAAGTTTCTCTCCATTTAATTTAATTTTAGCTACTGGTTTGCTGTATATGGCTTTTACTCTTTAGGTATGGGCCTTGAATTCCTGTTCTCTCTAGGACTTTTATCATGAAGGGATATTGAATTTGTCAAAAGCTTTCTCAGCATCTAATGAAATGATCATGTGGTTTTTATCTTTGAGTTTGTTTATATAGTGCATTATGTTGATCATTTTGATTATATTGAACCGCCCCTGCCTACTTGTGATGAAGCCTACTTGGTCATGATGGATGATCGTTTTGATGTGTTCCTGGATTTATTTGCAAGAATTTTATTGTGCATTTTTGCATTGATATTCATAAGTGAAATTGGTCTGAAGTTCTCTTTCTTTGTGTGATTTAGGTACAAGTATAATTTTGGCTTTATAGGAGGAATTTGGTAATGTTCTGTCTGTTTCAATTTTGTGGAATAGTTTGGACAGTATTAGTGTGAAGTTTTCTATGAAGGGCTGATATAAATCTGCACTGAACCCATCTCGTCCTGGGCTATTTTTGCATGGAAGACTTTATATGACTGTATCTATTTCTTTAGGAGTTATGGGGTTATTTAAGTGGTTTATCTGTTCCTGATTTAAGTTTGGTATCTGGTATTTGTCTAGAAAATTGTCCATTTCCTCCAGATTTTCCAGTTGTGTTCAATACAGACTTTTATGGTAAGATCTGATGATTTTTTTGGACTTCCTTTGATTCTGCTGTTTGGTCTCCCTTTTCATTTCTGATTTTGTTAATTTGAACACACTGTCTGTGTCCTCTGATTAGTCTGGCTAAGCGTTTTTCTATCCTGTGATTTTCTCAAACAACCAGCTTTTGGGTCTGTTGATTTTTCTATAGTCCTTTTTGTTTCTACTTGATTGATTTCAGCTATGAGTTTATTTCCTGCCTTCTACTCCTCCTGGGTGTATTTGTTTCTTTTTGTTCTAGAGCTTTTAGGTGTGCTGTCAAGCTGCTGATATATGCTAGAAGCTTTCCTCTTAGCATAGCTTTCATTGTGTCCCATAAGTTTGGGTATGCTGTACCTTCATTTTCGCTAAATTCTAATAAGTCTGTAATTTCTTTCTTTATTTCTTCCTTGACCAAGTTATCATTAAGTAGAGCATTGTTCAACTCCCATGTTTATCTGGGCCTTCTTTTCTTGTCGTTATTTAGGACCAGCCTTAGTCCATGCTAATCTGACAGGATGCATGGGATTATTTCTATTTTTTTGTATCTATTAAGGCCTGTTTTTTAACTGATTATATGGTCAATTTTGGAGAAGGTACCATGAGGTTGTGAGAAGAATGTATATCTGGTGGAAAGTCTGGTGTAATTCTGTTAGGTCTGCTTTTATATGTTACTTGAACTTTTCCCCTTACTGCTTTTAATATTCTTTCTTTGTTTTGTACATTTGGTGTTTTTATTATTATGTGACAGGAGAAATTTCTTTTCTGGTCCAATCCTTTCATAGATTTTTAGTCTTCTTGCATGTTTATGGGCTTCTCTTTATTTAGGTTAGGGAAGCTTTCTTCTATGATTCTGTTGAAGATATTTATTGGTTCTTTAAGTTGGGAGTCTTCACTCTCTCCTATACCTATTATCCCTAGGTTTGATTATGATAAAATGTGATTTTAAATCTAGACCTTGCTTTTCCAGCGGTTGCTTTGGTAGGAGAACTGGGTTCTGATGCTGCCAAGTGGTCTTGGTTTTTGTTGCTTGGATTCATGTGCTTGCCTTTTGCTGTCATGTTGTCTCTGCTGTTAGCCATTCTTGCTGTTTCTAACGGTGTCTTGACCTTCCTGTGGACCTGTGTGCCAGCACTTCTGTAGTCCTGTTTTCCTGTTCTCTTTCAGCCAGTTATGGGAACAGAGTTTTCTGCTCTCAGGTGTGTAGTCATTCCTGGAGGCTGGCTTTCAGCTCTCCATGAGGGCAGCAGCCTGAAGGAAAGGTCCCACTCCTACTGCTCCTAGGTTCCTGTGCTCAGGGAGAACAGGTGGACCTAGGTGCTTTCCTCTTGAGTTGGGAATGTGAGGAGAGAGTAGTCTTTTCTGGGTTCTCAGGGGTGTCTGCACCTGTGAGGGTCTAGCTCCCCCTGCCCCACGGGATTTGGGTTCAGGGGGCTGTTTGACCTTTTCAGTTCATATCCGGGCACAGATCTAGACCACAGGGCTCCTGCAGCTGACTGCTTTTATATTCCTGTGTCTAGATCCACTATGCAGTTTCTTCTTGGGCCTGGAATGTGGATAAAGGTGGGCAGAATTGGTAGTCTGTCCTGCCCTGAGGTCTCAGAATTGCCTGCACTCCTGGGTTATCAGTTTTCTCTCCCAAGGGATTTGGGAGCAGGCTGCTGTGGGCCGGGATCAGAGAAATTTGGGTCACAGCAAGAAACTGAAAGTGCCCAGTCCCAGATGGATTCTGCCATTGTGTGCCCTGAGTGCACCAGGCAGGTCGCTTGGAGCAGAAAAGTTGACCTTACCTCTGCTCTCAGGTTTGTAGTTGCTCATAGTGGCTGGCTTTCAGCTCTCCATGAGGGCAGCAGCTGGAAGCTTCATTTCTTGGTCCGTCCTTAATTTCACATGACAATCAAGCTTTTTGTATATAGCTTCAAAATGAATTGTCAGATGTGTTCTGGGAGAACCTTTTGGCTTTGTCTCCCTCCTGCACATTTGATCTCTGAAGTGCTCTTCAGGGTGGAATTTTATAATTACATGTTTTATAATTAAGTATAAAGATCTCAACTCAGATGGAATGAAAAAAAAAAGAGTTGACAACTTTTATTTCATTTCATTTTAAATCCAAGATATGCAAACCATGACTACTTCCCAAACACAAGACCCTTCCTTCTAGTTTCTGGTGAATGACTCATTTTCAGAGATAGAAGATTGTGCACAGTATAGTCAGTAACTCCACCTTTATCACAGCAACTGAAATCAAGTCTCCTCATTAATGAATACTTAAGGATACATTATGTTGACTGATTATGCCCCTCATTGAGAGAAATTGTGGAGAGAAAGCCTGTATTAATATGATCCAGGTATTCTATCATCCCTGTTATTTTAATATATATTAAAAATAGGTATATTTTGATACGTATCGAATATATAACATTATTGCCAAGACAGGACTTTATAAAATGTATGGTAAATGACTATTAAATATGGATCCTGTAGTTATTGTGGAAACTTTAGAACTATAAACATGTGAAAGATGGGAGCACAGTTAGTCATCCCAGTTTGTGCTCAACAGTGCCATATCAGTCACTTTTTCAGGAATTTAGAGAATCTATATTTTATTTAGTGATATGTCATTGTTTCATAAATTGCTGTCATTATATAAAAATAAAATTTCTCTTTATACTTTTAACATACTATAAATTATCCACATGCACATTCAATTTGATGACTGGAAGATGGATACAATATTTACTTTTGTAGCAAATGTTTAATATTTTTTGTAAAAACATGTAGTCAGATGCATCTAAACCATTATTCAAGTATCTATGATATAAAGTACAGTGCAGACCTTTGAAAAAGATTACTGAACTGATAGATGTAATAAACAGTATTTAAAATGATGCCACTAACTCCAAAATATCATAGTTTTCCTGTGGAGAGCATAGATATGAGAACTGTTTATTCCTTAGAGGTGAAACTTGATGGAAGGAACATCTGATGAAAAAGAATTCATTACTTATAGATTATCACCTTTAAACCTTTCGGCTTTTCTCACCTTCCATAATAATCTGGTTCTAAGTGCTTGCTCTTAGATATTTTCTTTCTTCCATAGTCTTAACTATATTACTTCATATCAGAAATTCTTCAAATCTTAATGCTTCTGTGGTCAGAAGCTCTGGGTGCCTTTCAGAAAACAGGAAAACAGGACAGTTTAAGTGAACAACTGTGAAATACAACAACAAAAAGGAAAAAGAAAAAAAGAAAGCCATAATAAACAACAAAACAGGTAGAAAACCTTCATTTGGCAAAGTAAGACAAATAGTATGATCATATATAGCATATATATACATATATATGTATATATATATATATATGTATGTATATGTATATATATCTCCAAAAATTCTTAGCACCAGTTTTACATAAGAGCCATAAACAGTGTTTGAAGAGGTTAATCTACACTTGAGAAGAGAAGATATTTAGTTGGTTACTACTAGAGACACTCTCCTGCTTCATGAACTATGCAATGAACACTATGAAGAGGTTAAAAGTAGCTGACCAAGCACAGTTGTCGGCAGGGTCATCTTAGGTTATGGTTGAAAGGCATTTCTCGCTAAATACAGACTAGGGATATGTGGTTCAATTAAGCCTCCAAAAGCAAAATTATGAGTGAATAACTGTCATTTTTAAGCTTTAATGAAATTTTCAGGGTATCCATAAAACTGTTGAAGTATACAGGATCAACAAGGAAAGTCGTTCCTTTGTACAGTAAACCTTTTAGATGGATCCTCCTCAGTATTGTTTGGAGCAAGTCAATTTTTTGTCTACTGCTAGTCCAAGGATCATATTCCGTACCAGATTAGGTTAGTGGCAGAAAACCCAAATACAAATATTTGCTTGCCTTAAATGCCTCTTCATCAGCCTAATTTACATGTGTTCATATTTTCATCATATCATGAGGAAAAAATTACTTTTTTGATATATTTGTGAAATTCTGGATTTCTTTTTTTCTTATCTTAAATCTAATCCCACATACCAAAGCTTTACAAACTTCGTGAACGTAAATGTAGGTCAGGGAATGATCGATCACCTTTGTGATGGCTATGGCTCTCTTCATTGGCCATTTTTGTAGTTCTTAAGTAATGTCTCCACTTTAACATGAGTTGTGTTGAACTCAATGTAAACATAAATAATACTTTCTTGATTTATGTAATTTTCCCTTCTGACTGACCATTCTTAACTAATAATCTGACCTTTTATACCATCTCTCCTTTTATTCCCTGAGCCAGTATGACCTATAATGGCTCCCTGTACTACTGCTCTAAACAGCTAACTGTAAGACAATGATCAGTCTACCACTTTATAAATCTTATAAATATAATTATTTTAACAAAACAAGTTCTGAAAAAAACAAAGAACATGAAATTTGTTGTTCTCGTTGTTTATATTAATGATACAAGGAAATTATGAAAAATGGCTTTGGGGTAATCTAGGTAATGTCTACTATCTAAGGCATTGCTTTTCAGCAAATTGTTTGCAAATGGTAGCCTTCCATTACTTATCAAGGCAAAAGAGTTAGGATGGGATGGGAAGAAGGTAAAAGGTGACACTTTGCTTGTGAATGTAGCTTCTTTGGTGTATCAGTTGGCCTAGGTTCTTGATATTTAGACAGATCTTAATTATGGGTCTAGTGTCAGTCAGGGTACAATGTGGTAATGATTTAAAAGTCATATAAGAAATGCTGCCTGTAGCCTGCTACCTGTGTCTATCTTCTGAAGAGTGGCAAAACCTAGACAGAAGTTATGGCTACATATGTTTTAGCTTTTAAGTAATTAACATTTTTCTATAGTGTCAAAAGATCTTCATGCTAATTTACTACCCGCCTAACTTATAAATTGTCTCATAGTTACTTCTGTCTGTATAACCATAAACAGATTATATTCAACTTTATCTGTGCACCAACACAATCACACATGCACTATAAACATAGTTTAAATGGATGATAATAGTCTACTGAATTCATCTTCAATGTCTCATAGAAGAAAATATTTCCTTTTCTACAACATTCACCACTGTACTCATCTTTGGGCTGTTCTTTTTTGTATTTATTTTTTCATTACAAATAGATGATTATTTATATAAAACATGTTCTATATATAAAAAACATAAATGTCAGTTTTCAACACATGGATATCTTTCTTTTGAAATATAAATGGTCCATATTTTCCATGCTGCTTTGGATAATTTTATGCCAATATCCAAATCATTTAACTTGTCAGTATCCCAATCCCCTGTTAATTGAATCATTGCATTGTGATATAGATTAATCATACATCTGTCAAGAAGATAACATATCCTAAAGACCTCTACTGAGTGGGCCTTCATAAAAAAAATAAGTATTAACTCCTACCTTATAGTTAGCTAGAGGTATTTTCTTTCAAAAAAGAACTGTAGTATTTACCAATGCCAATATATTTTGAGATCCTTCTATTGTCAATGTATCATACATTAGCTACATGATTAAATATTTACAAGGGAAATATCGGAAAATACTATGTTGTGAAATCCCTGCAAAACTAAACTCTGATTCTGGTTATTTATCTAGGCTTGATTATCAATCCTGGTACATTGTCCATGCAAATGTCAGTACCATTTACTTGGAATTTTTTTTAAAATTAATACATAAAAGAGGAAAACATAAAACTATTAGCAACATTAATATTACCACAGAATTATATAAAATGTTAGCATTATTTTTTAAACTGCATAAGATTTTTATTCTGCCTTAAGTAATTGATGTTGATCCAGTCATACTTTGTTTGTACATAGCAAAAAGATAAGAGTAAGAAATAATAGTCTTCATAATCATACATGACAGATTCGTTGAAGAAGTTAGATCATAACAAAATGATATATTATTCATCATTGTGTTTCCTTAAGAAAAGTTCTATAGTAATGACATAATCTGTTTACTCAGTTTTGAGAAGCTGGGAGTAAATATTGAAACTGAACTTATTTGATCTTCCTCAAATAATGTTACTTAGGATTCCTAAATAGAGTATTATTTTCACAGTAGAATAATAATACAATAGAAAAAGCTGTTTGATTCTAGTTGGCAATAAAACTGCATATATTAGTGTCAAAAGTTTAAAACACAACTTCTGAGTACAGTTTCCCTTAGAAAGACAAGTGGCTAGGCACTAGTTGTATGTTAATATTTTGTAAAGGAACAGGAACTTAAAATTTAAATAGTGTGGAAAAGAAACCATACACTGTGTATCCCTGTGATAACATTATGCGATTTGGGAATTTCTGACTCATGGCGAGCATAATGCTGGCAAAGTTGGGTCACGATTAATCACAAAAGGTACCAAAGTAGGAAAACACATAGAAATGATTGCTGTGATGTTTATCAGCCACCAACCAGGATTATATACAAGAGCAATGCAGCCTTGTAAGATGGAAGAGAGGGCACAAAAACCTATGAAGGTGAACATGAGAGCCAGTATCCTGTGGGTAGCTCTGGACTCAGGCGATGTTCTGGAGGAAACAGTGATGCTATGGATATGTTGAACATTTTGCTTGTGCATATAGAGAATGACAACCATGGAGGTGCTCGACCAGATGATAATGAAAGAAAACAAAATTTCAGGAAGAACAATAATTGTAGTATAGAATAGGTTCATAAAGTCATCATCAGCTACATTAGAGCAATATTTGAGAGGAGTTTCATGTGTCAGGTTCTTTCTGTTCTCCTTGCTATACAAATAAACAGGAAAAATCATGTTTAATGCCATGTAGAGAATCCAGCAAAGAGAAGTGAAGAGACCAATATGATGTGGAGCTTTGACTTTAAGGTTCATCCAAAAAGAGTTCCTAGGACTGACGGTGATTGCCTGGAAGACACTCAAGAAGCATGTGGTACTAATGGACATATTTCTGCCCAGTCTTTGAATATAAAAAAGTAATTTACAGCCAAAGTCATTGATAAATCCTTTTATCCCAAAAGTATGCACTGTATGGAGCAGTCCTTTAGAAAGAAGGATCAAAAAGTTGGCTGTGAATAGGTGTGAAAGAATTAAATTTGAAGTCTTTATTTTATGTTCAATATAGTAATTGATCAGGTAGCAGGAAAGAAGAGAGAAATTTCCCAAAATCCCAACTGTACTCTGAAGTAAGAACACTATTCCTATTATCAAATCCTTGAGGTACATTCTGTCACTTAACAATTTTTCCTTAAATTGTTGCAAAAGTCACTTCCTTGAACACTTCGAGACCTGGTTTTTGATGTGAACAAAAAAATCACATGGGCTCTAGATAAGAATTCTATAGTAGTTGACGTAATAGGAGCACTCTGACTCAGAAAATCACTTTATCCGCAATACTTCACAAAAATATTTTGTCAGTAACACTGCTTAAATCTTCTAGTCTATATGTTTATGAAAAGTAATTCCAGATCTTTGCATAGAAATGTAAGTATTAGGAGAATGTCCAAGTACCTCTTAGAGAATCAATGACCAGTGAGTAAAAATCTAAGGGATATTCATTGACAAATTCCAAAATTAATTTCCAGTAACAACTCATATTGAAGACAAAGTTATATTAATTACCCTTTTACAGCAAAAAAAAAACAGAAAAAGTAAACAGAAAAGAAAAGAAAAAATAAAAATAAAAAAGAGAAATCTAAGCATCTCTCCTCTGAAATTTAAACAAAAGAAAAACATTTCTCTGAAACAATGCAAATATGTTTTTGTGCACACATAATGCAATGATTATTATATTGTACAAACTACTCACTATAAAGTTTAAGTAACACAATACAAAAATTTTAATATCTAGGTCTCATAATTTATATAAGAGACATATATAGAGATTCTTGGTTTTGCACACAGATACAGTATTCTTAAGTAGATACCTCTTATTAAGTAAACAACAAAATAGAAAATATATGAATCATTTCCACCACAGTCAGGAAAAAAGTGAAAATATTAACTAGAGATTAAACTGGTGAAGAATGTACAATATTCTTATGAGATCCAGTGTCTGGTGTCAATGAGCAGTAAAATAAGTGTAATGATAAAACCATAGTAAACAATATATATTCCTATGATTGAAGATAATTTTAACCCCAAATATGGAAGGAGAAGACAGCTAACATGAGTCAACAAGGACAAATTAGTGAAAACAAATAATTAGGTAAAACAATGTTTTAAAATTCATGTATATGGACTACATTCACCTCAAATGGGATTTAAGACTTCAGCCTTTGACATGAAAAAGACATGGTTATCATTTCATGGAACATGCCTCATAAGAACGTTTGTAATTGAAATAACAGGTTGGATATATCTTACTTCTTGTGAAATAGTGGTTTAATTATAAATAGGAAAGGAATTAGTTTTTTTTCTTAACTAATTGATTTGACTCTAGACAATGATTAATACAGGCTGGTTTATCATTCTATATACTTCATCTAATGTTCTGTTATGCCTTGCTCTATTTCTATTCATTTTCAGTTTTGGTGGGATATTGGTTTGGGGACATGTTTACTTCTATCTTCCAAGATCTTAAATTCCCCATACAGCGCAACAAATGAAAATAGAACAGCCCATTTGGATATTTGTCATCCCTTCCGACTTCTTTCAGATCCATGAGTTCTTTTTTCCTAAACTGCATGGTACCCAGGGGACACCATGGTAATACTGGGGTTAAAAATAATCTACTGTTTGTCAGGGTTGCAATACCTACTGTTGGAAAATCCTGCTATAATAGTGATGTCAATGTCTGTCATGCCCATATTGGTTTCATGAACTTGGTATAGAGAATGAAAAACTCGCTTTCAACCTGACTTTCCTAAACTCTGCACTTTATGAGTATTCAAAGCTACATCGTTCTACCTAACAAATACCATATAGTCCTTAGCAAAATTATAGGACCAACTTACAGTTAAGCTACTCACAGAACTTTAAACTTCAGCCAATGAAAATTTATCCTAAGAGGAACCGCTTCTCGGTTTCCAAGGTTTACATTTATTTCCAGCCCTAATAAAACCTATGTGTACAAGCTATTTTGATGAATACAATGTGAAATAGCTGCTTTGCTGTCATGTAAAATATCTGTAATGATAAAGGGCTTTAACACTGATACAAGACTGAGCCTTCCAACCCATTTCATTCTCCACCTTTCTCTCTGTCGTTCTGTTTCTCTGTCTCCTCTGTCTCTCTTTCAGTTTCTCTGTCTTTCTCTGTCTCTGTTTACATTGCCTGATTTCACCTTGTGTATTTCTGATTCTAGACATCCCAAGTGATGGCATAGACTGAGGAACTAGGTTCTGCTCCATCCTTTCCTGTTTGGTATGCAGCAGAACCTAGACACAAGGGAAAAAGAAAAAGAAATCACAATTGAGGTTACATAAGCAATCCAAGAAACCTTTAGAACCTCAGGAACTCCTCTAATACTGTGGTTCAATACATTTGATAGACTTACATAATGCTCAGAGCAATATAGTTAATCAGAGAGGTCTGACCTAGCTGGACTCTTCTTTAAAATTTTTCAAGCTAACAGAGACGGAGTTAAGTTTCTCATAGAATAAACTGTGATGTTCTGCAATGTCTCACTATGCAAGTACCAGAAAAATAATTTGCCTTTCTGTATGGACTGTATAATTACAAGTTTGATTTTATACTAAAAGAGATTCAACTTATGAATTATAATTTTCAATACTACACTTCAAAGGGATACAACTTTAAAATCTCAATATTATAAAAACTATTAAAGTATTGGACATTTTTATAAATCATTAAGACAGAAAATTAATAGTTATCACATAAATGACCCAATTTTTATGTATAATTCATTTACAAATGCAACCTTTATTTATATTATTGTGTTTTTTCAAAGTTATCCCATATATAAGTAACTAAAAATAAGTAAATTACAATTAAAATCATGTATACCTAACAAATGACCATCAAATAATATCTGATACCTGCTGAATCTGTCCTGTAATACGTTTAATTGAAAATGATTCCTGTGATCTACTGTCCATTTGAATTTTGCTTACTGCTAATATTTTTACTTCTCAGATATTTGATGTTAATATTTAAGTGTAGCTTTATCAGCAGGTGTCTGAGCAAGTTTTAGAAGTTTGCTTCATATTAAAGAATAAGCAGGATTCAGATATACATTTTGATGTATAAAATAATTTGATTTTCAAAGATGGATCTTAATTAACAAATACTCATATATGCGCAATGGTAAACAAGTGAAATGGTAACAATGAAATGCTTATGAAAAATATAAAGTTTTAGAAAAATATTTACTGTTTACAAATGCAAGTAACTGTACGCTGAGATTTCATATTTCAGAGTTTTATCCCACCAATGGAATTCTGATAACTTATTAATCTAGCTCAGTTAAAATACTGTTATTATGGTTAGTCACATACTCAGTAGGTTAAATTTCCTCTGATAGTCTTTGAATTAAAATTTACAGATGCTACACATCATGCTAAAATCATCTCTACTCAATTTATATGTCCATCTCCCTGGACAGAAACAAAAGAATGATCAGGTTTTTTCAACAAAAGCACAATTTTATTATGCCTCAAAACTATGAATCTACTATTGCTGATTTTCAGATAATACATAGAAGCTTTTTGTACATCAAGAATTTAAGTGTAGTTTCCAAAAATGGCAATATAAACTTTTGGGAGTAAATCAATTCCTAAACCTTGGATCCCCCAAACCCCAGCTTTCAAATGTACTGCAAATTAGCACTTGGTCAGTCAACTGTTTATTCTGTTTTCTTGTGTGGAGTACTCCAATTATAAGAGTTTGATTTTTAAGATATTTAAATTTAACTTCTATCTGTAGTTTATATCTACACAGTGAATAGAAACCAACTAATTTCTCCAAACATGTTCTACACTAAGCCAGCCCCAGTTAAGCTTCCTATAACAGAAAACCCCCAACTTGGTAAAAGCTGATGTAATTCAGTAATATTGATGTAAATATTCTTAGTCTATTCAAATGGGATAGCAAAAAAAAAATGCTTCTGATGAAAGCCACATAGTTTTTATATCTCACTAATATTGCCTAATATTCTAATATTTATAGACCCAGACAATGAAGAAGAACACATCCCCATTGGTTCTCAACAAATTGCTAGAATATTATATACAAAACAAAACAAACAAAACAAAACAAAATTCCCTGGCAAATCGACAGTATAACTACATATATTACCTATTATATAATGATTAAAAAATTATGTTCTTCTGATACTATCCGAGCCATCACAATTTATATATGCCTCCTTTTATGAATTAAAGTTTTTATCCCTTCCCATTTAAAGAATTCTAAGACTGTATCAATAATTTCAGGAGGATATATAAGATGAACCGGGAATGCTGTATCAGTCTTCCTCCACATTAGTCTTCAAAGACATCTTATTGTAAAGACAAACCTAGTTTTACTTCTTTATGATTAAACCTATCTTTTTTTTTTCAGAGCTGAGGACTGAACCCAGGGCCTTGCGCTCTTCCAATGAGCTAAAATCCCCAACCCCTAAAACTGTTTCTTTAAAGAATTGGTTTATGCCTCACTTGTAGCTTTAAGTGCAAATATTTTTATTGTGCTTGTTCTAGGATATGATAAAAATGACTTTGCTTCAAAATTAAATAACATTCTTACAACTGTAATTTTTTTTCGGTGCTGTTATGACTATTTTATCATAACCTTGCAATTAGGTATTTGACTCAAGAGGTCATTATGATTAATATTATTTACATTATTCTTATGTACTGCCATCTATTTTGCTGGTCCAAAAATTAGTAAATGGTTTATATTCTTTTCTCTTAGGGATTAAAATTAAAGCATTCATCAACCACACAGAAAATAGTGATCATATTCAAATAAGAATATTTACCTTAAAGTTTCTATATAACAGAAAGTATATAATATTCATGTCAATCATTGTACTTTCCTGGTTTGTATACCAGGAAATTATAATGCTATTTGTAGGTTATAACTTTAAAAATCCCTACATACTATTTAAGAGGACAGAGCTTCAGCTTATTTTCAGATGATAGTGTACACTGAAGCATTGTAAATAAAAACAAGAAATGTATAACAAGCAAATAAAAACAAACTATGTGTTTATACATCATGAATGAACTTAGAAACAGTGAAGTATAGATCAGCAGTGATTGCATCATTCATGGACTAACATAGATAGGAATGCATGTCCCAAAAATAGAACATGTAACAATGACAGAGCCACATATTATTTTAGTGACATAATGCACAATTATGAAAAAGCTAATAAAGAAATTTGATATTTTTATTGCTTTTGAAGGACTGAATAAATTTTCTTCCTGTATGATTTGGACTCTAACTTTCTGTTTTCTTGTTGTCTCATATTCTCAATATATGGAATGAATTCCTGGATATTACATGGAAAAACAAATATTTTATGGAAAAAATATAGCCAAGAAATTAAAATAATTATAGGTTATGAAATGGTTAAGTTGGTGAATTCTTGAACTTGGACATGTAATGGCCTGAGTTGAACCTCTACATTCAGCAAAAAAGAGGAATTTTCACCCAAGTACTAGAACAGAAAGTAAAGAAGAACCACAGGTCTCCCTGCCAGGTCAGCTTAGAATATTCAGAAAGTTGCAGAGACTTGAAAACTTTGTCTAAAATGTATAAGGATAATATTATTGGAATATAAAATTTGTCAGAAAAAAAAGAACAGTTGTCCCCTAAACACACCACACCACACACACACACACACACACACACACACACACAAACACACACACATTATGATCATGATTACTTCTGTATTTGAACATAGGCAGTCACATATATATATGTATATATATGTATATACAAATATATTAGAAAATTGAATTAATATTCATTGGTATTTACAGGCTTATATTAAATTCCTTAGTAAATCACACAATTAATAAGGATTTTGGAAAAAATAAAGTGAAAGATATTCATAGAATCTTTGAAGACAAGGTTTGCATTGTATGAGTTTCCAATTTCAGCATCAAATTTTCCACATAAAATCTTTACTCCAGACTTCCCTTCTTAGATGTATTGCTACATACAGCAAATACAAACTGCTCACCTGACTCATTCTTTGTGCAAAAACTTCAGCTCAGTGAGTCCTTCATGATCTCCTCAAATTTCTGAAATCCAGCATTAGCAAGAGGGAAAATTTCAACTGTAAGATGAAGGTCATTATTTATGACCTCATCTCACCTATGAACTACAGTTTTCATTACATCTTCTGTGGCAAAGATACCCCTTACTTTGGGAGACAATAACTTTTCAGGGACTATTTTGATAACTAACTCCCAAAGTTCATCATTAAATTCATGTGATTGTCTCCAATGAGACATTCTAAACTATTTGAAGAAGCTACAAACAATTAAATTCTCATGAACCCTAAAGAATAACCATTTCAGACTATACCAAGATTATTGAGGTCTGCTGTGGGAGAATTGTACAAAGAAGTTTCTGTGACTTACTCTACTCCAACAGTCTCTTAATTCCACTATAGAAACCTGAGTCTACTATTAATTATAAGATTCCATCACTGTGCACTGTTATTACATTGGTCCAAGTAAAATCAGTCAAAAATTCAGGAATAACTGCTGAAGTGTTTGTGGTAATAATTTGCACCAAGAATCATTCTTATTTTCCTTTTTAAACCACTTAAAAATTCAATTGAATAACAATAAGAAAACGTCAACATGGCAGTGACAAAATCTTTGAACATGGCCCTATTCATCAGAGAATTTACTGGCAAATATCTATCCTTCACAAAAAATCAACTTTCTCCTTTAAACAATAGATATGCCATGAATTTGTTTTTAATAAAAATTCCTTTAGGAGTCTTAGAGGATTCATAAAAATCTTGATGAAAAATATTTTGAACATAAATTTCATCATAATTAAGAGAAAATAATGGATAATGTATCAAATTAATATTTAAATTCTGGCTAATAAGAATATTTTTGTGAGTCTTTAAAACTTAAGAGATACTAAAGCAGTATAGTTCACATCAGAAATACAGCCTCTTGATTCAATTGTAGCTTCTGTTCCCAGAATTCTCTGAATTTCAAGATTCAATTCAGTAAATTACAAACATAAAAAGTTGTTCTATCCTTGTCAATGTTTCCTGGATGGATACTGTGTTGATTTGAATGGGAAATACCACCATTGACAAAAAGAAAAAAGACTACCACCTGTTGCCGGAAGGGCAAACTAATAGGTTCTTTGCAAAATTGATTGTGTTGAATAGGGTTTTGTTGGGATGAACATGAAGTACCATTTGGCTGAAGCAAACATAAGTGAAAAGCTAGGGCTGACTTGTGAAGGAGTGTTTGACTGAAGCAGACACAGCTGAAGGAATGTTCTGTTAAAACAAACGTGTAAATGGACAAGTGATGAATTACTTTACATGCAAAACACACATGTTTTTGTCTGTTTTGTACTCTGTGGTTGAGGCTCATTTGTCAGGACTCTATAGAGAGAAAACACAAAATGTCTTCTGGTGCTGTTTTTTGACATTTTGTTTCTTTTGTGGAATTGGACTGATTGACAGTGTTGTCAGTTGAGAAAGACATACATGTTAAAGCATGACACAAAGAGACAAGATCCGTGAAAGACACCTGATGTTTAGAGGTGGTATAAGTAGGACTCCATGAATGGTTACAGACCTAAGCTTGGCTGGTTTATCTATGTAAAGATTTTTGCTCATGTGTTTTTGTTGTTATTTGTTTTGAAAGAGAAGCACAGCCAAGAACTTTTCTGGATATTCTTGTTGGCTTGTGTAGAGGATGAGTTCTGGCTCCTGTGTTAAGTAGTGTCACTGGTGTTTACTTTTTTTTTCTCAGCTCTACTGAACAGGACTGATGAAATATCTGTGAAGTATATAGGAGTAGAGCAAGCTGTCATTCTAGATGTGTGAAATGAACTCCTAATTGTGTGTGTGTCTGTCTGTGTGTGTGTGTGTATTTTTTGTACTTTTTCTTTTCTTTTATTGGATATTTTCTTTATTTATATTTCAAATGTTATCCCATTTCCTGGTTTAACATGTAGAAGCATGTGTATCCTATTCCCCCTCCCTCTGCCTCCATGAGGGTAATCCCCACCACCCATCCATTTCCTACAATCTCCCCACCCTGCCATTCCCCTACACTGAGGTATCAAGCTTTCAAATTTTTTAACAACACAGATGAGAGTTGTTCTAAAGAACCATTTTTAAATATGTTTATTTCTCTCATTTTTCACTATTTCTGCTGGTTGGTGAGATAAAAAGGAGGTTAACATGTTTAAGAACCAGCATTCAAAATAGCTTTAAAAAAGTAAAGTTTTAATTGCTCATTTTTTCAAGCTGTTTGGAAAGGGTTGCATTGGGCATCACTGAAGTAGAAAGCTTTGCACTGAGGAGGGTATTGATAGTCATAGCTTTTTATGTAAAGACATGAATACTCAGCTCACTATTTCTGATACCATTGCTCTTTTAATACTTTTCTGCTTCCCAAACATGATGAACAGTCTATAAGGATATGAATGTCCAAATAATCTCTCCTTTCATAAAGCTGTTTGCAGTTATTCTGTATAACAACAGAAACATACTGAAGGTATAAATTTGTACCACAGAGAAGGATGGATGTAACTGACCATATTTGTTTTGGAAGGAATGTAGGGGAGTTAAGAACTTTGGATTAGAAAAGCAGATAAGCACTCTGAGCAGATTTTAATGAACTTATGTGCATGTAATTTGTAAAACTGATTGGCAGAGAGCAAAGTGAACTTTAACAATTGGCTCAAGAGTTTTCAAATTGCTCAGGAATTATAGCAGCAACTGTGATAAAAGTCATTTTTGTCATGCTGAGTGAGACAAGGGACTAGCATAATGCTTCTCTGACAGGTTCTCCCCAGTTACTACTAGAAACAGATTCAGGTAATGCAAGCCCAACATTAGACAAAACTCTGAGACTCTTATGGAACAGTTAGTGGAAAGGTTGAAGGCCCTAAAAATAAAAGAAGTCCATAGCAAGAATGATAGAATCAAATATCCTGGATACCTGGAAACTATCACGAACTGAGACACAAACCAAATAAAAAACACCTGCTTCACCAAAGACCCTTGCACACATGTACAAGACAAAGAGCTTTGTTTCAACGAGTGTCACCCACCACTGGAGAATAGGCTATCTCTAAAGTAGTAGCCTGAGTGTGGAATCAGATTCCTAACACTGTTTCTTGGATAGATTCAGTGGTAGAGTACTGCCATAATCCTACAGAGAATTGACATGATAGTCCAGAAGAAGCCTCTGGTAGTCCACATCTCTTAAGAGGGTAGAAGTGGATATAAAGAGAGATAAACTATGAGGGGACACTTGGAAAGACATCACCTAGGATGTAAAAAGATAGAAAAAAGAATGAAAGAGAGAGATGGAGAGAGAGAGAGAACAGAAGGAAGAAAGAAATAGAGAAGAAAGAAAGGAAACAAAGAAAGAAAGATAGAAAATGAAGGAAGGAAGGAAGAAAGGAAGGAAGGAAGAGAGAGGAAACAAAGAAAGAAAGAAAAAGAAAGACAGGCAGAAAGAAAGGCAGAAAGAAAGTAGAAACTATCAGGAGCATTAGTATGGTCAAGCAATTGGACATAGAATGTATATCTCAATAAAGGAATTAAGAATAAAAAACATTGGCCAAGCCATAGACCCATGCTATTTGCACCTGTTCCTGGAGTGGAAACTTTTCTTTGGATCCCTACCCAATCACCTCTACCCCCCAGGTGCTCCAAAACACCCATGATCACATAAGCTACTGCAAACATTTACCCAATACCTGGCATATCCAAGAATCCTGGAACCAAGAAACAAAGGTATCCTGCCTAAATTCATACTCACAGTCCTCCTTGATTGCACCTGTGCCTGAAGAAGAACTTTTACCCCCACAGACCCTCCCACTCACAACACATACAGATGAAACACAGCACCCAAGAGTTCTGAAACATCAAATATCACAGGATCACTGAATCCCAGAACCATGGGATCACAGAATTACAAGAGGGACAATCTCCAGTCAGATACAGGCCAGTTAATGACAGAGATAATCATACTATGAGAGGCAAACGCAAGAAATAAAGCAGTAGAAACCAACACTGCTTGGAAACATCAGAACTCTGTTATCCCAAAAAAAAAAAAAAAAAAAAAAAAAAAAAAAAAAAAAAAAAAAAACAAGCCCTGGATACCTCACACCTGAAAACCAAGGTTTAGATCCAAATTCTCAACTCATGAAATGGTATAGGACTTAAAGAATGACAAATATTCCCTTAAAGAAATATAGGAAATCACAGGTAAACAAGTAAGAGCTCTAAAAGAGGAAACACATGATTCCTTTAAAGAGAAAGAGAAAGAGACAATCAAACAAGTGAATGAATTGAAGAAAACCATCCAGGATTTAAAAATGGAAATAGAAAAGTTTAAAAAACACACAAAGGGAAACAACACTGGATATGGAAAGCCTAAGAAAGAGAGCAGGAATTACAGATGCAAGCATTACCAACAGAATACAAGAGATAGAAGAGAATTACAGGTGTAGAAAATACAATAGAAGACATTGACACAATCAAAGAATGTAAAAACAAGAAAGCAAAAAACTTGTAACTAAAAACCTTCAAAAAATCCAGCATCAAATGCAAAGACCAAATCTTAAGTATAATAGATATAGTAGAGAGTTAAAATTCCTAAATCAAGAGGCCAGAAAATGTCTTAGACAATATTATAAAAGAAAATTTTCCCTAACTGAAACAGATGCTCAAAAGCATATAAGAAGCCTACAGACACCCAAATGTATAGAAACAAAAAAGAAATACCTTCAATCACATAATAATTAAAATGAATGACAAATTCATGGAAAAAAAGATAGAATAATGAAAGCTCTAAGGGAAAAATGTCAAGAAACATATTGAGGCAGATTTATAAGAATTACACCAGAATTCTAAACAGAGACTCTAAAAGCCAGAAATGCTTGCGCAGATGTTGTACAAATGCTAAGAGAACAAAAATGCCAGCCCAGTCTAATATACCCAACAAAAGTCTCAATTGCCATAGATGGAGAAAAAAATAATCTCAAGACAAAACCAAAATTTCACAGTATCTTTCCACTAATCCAGCATTACAGAGGAAGCTAGAAGCAATATAAGGGGAAAACTATACCCAAGAAGATGCAAGAAATTACTTTTCCTGCAACAAACCCAAAAGAAGAGAGCCACACAAACACAATTCTACATTTAACAAGAAAAGTAACAGGAAGCAACAGTCATTGGTCCCGAAAATCTCTAAACATCAATGGACTCAATTCTCTAATGTAAAGTCATAAGCCCAAACAGACTGGATATATAAAGAAGACCCAGTATTTAGGTGCCTAAAGGAAACACACCTCAGTGACAAAGGCCGAAACTACTTCAAAGTACAAGGCTGGAAAGTGTTTTCCAAGGCAATAGACTAAGAAGCAAGCTGGAATAACTATTCTAATATCCAATAAAATGGATTATCAACCAAAATTTGTCAAAAAAGATTGGGAAGGACACTAAATATCACCAAAAAATCCACAAAGATATACTCTGAATTCAAAATTCTTGTATCTGTTGAGGTTTTTTTTATGTCTGATTATATGGTCAATATTTGAGAAGGTATCATGAAATACTAAGAAGAAAGTACAATCTGTTCTTTAAGGGTGAAAGCTGTAGATATCTGTTAAATCCAATTGCTACATAACTTCTACTACATTTGCTCTTTGTCTGTTTAGAATCTGTTTTCATGATCAATTCACTGGTGAGAATAAGCTATTGAAATTTCCTACTATTACTTTGTGAGATCCATTGTGTGTTTTGGAGCTTTAGTAATGTTTCTTTTAAAACTGTGTGTGCCTTTGCATTTGTTCCATAGATATTCAGAATTAAGTTAAAAAATGCAGATGACAGCAGGTTCAAGTGAGGTTGTACATAAAGAGGAGCACTCCTCCATTGCTGGGGAAATGGCAACCTGGTTAAAAAAAAAAACAAACAACATAAAGCAACAACTACAAAAAAAAAATCTGTTCATTCCTGAGTAACCTGGGACTATTTCTTCCTAAAGACCCAGCCATATATTCCTGTACATATACCCAGATGTGCTCCCACATATAGCAAGGACACATGCTCCACAATGCTTATAGTATGCTTATTTATAATAGCCAGAAGCTGAGAACAACACAAATTTTCCTCAACGGAAGAAGGTATACAGAAAAACAGTACATTTGTACAATGGAGCACTACTCATCTCTTAAAACAAGAGCTTAAAGAAATTAACGGACAAATAGATAGGACTAGAACATATCATCCTGCGTGAGGTAAGTCAGGCACAAAAGAAGAGAAATTGTTTGTACTTACTGATAGAGGATATTAGCCCAAAAGTTTGGAATACTCACTATACAAACCACAGATCATATAGAGCTTAGATGAAAGGAAGAACATAGTTTGGATGCTTCATTCCTGCATTGAGGGAGGAACAGGTTGGTCCAAGGAGGTGGTGTGAAGGGGAAACTTGGAGGGAGAGAGGGGTAGAGGCGAAAATATGAGGATTCATTATTAGGTGTTAGAGTGGATGGTAGAGAGTTACAGAGAGTCAGGAAATCGAAAAAAAAAAAGTATTTGTGGAGGACGACAAATTGGGATAGCCCAAGAAGTCAGGGAAGCCGGAGGCTCCCAGGAGCCAATGTGTTTGTCTTTGGCTGAAATGTATAGAAAAGGGGGAATAGGAACTCTAGAGTCCACCTGCAGTAGATAGGGATGGCCCCGGTTGACGGATGGGTCCAATAACCCATCCTAAAGTTTTTAACTCAGAAATGTTCCTGTTCAAATGAAAGTACTGGACAAAAATGGAGCAGAGACTAAAGGAAGGACTATTTGGGGACTGAACCACCTCAGGAGCTATCACATCTGCAGATACCAAATTCTTATACTATTTCTCTGCCAAGAAGTACTTGCTGACAGGAAAGTGATTTGGCTGTTCCTTGGAGAGTTCATCCAGCAACGGACCAATGCAAATGTGGATGCTTCAGGTTCATAGTGCAGATCCTTCAGTACTTCTTAAGAGGGAGAGCAAAAATATTCATAGGAGGATATATGGAGACAAAGTTTGGAGCAGAGACTGAAGGAATAGCCATTAAGTGCCTGCCCCCTTGGGTTTCCAATTCATATGCATACAGCCACCAAAACTAGTCAGTATTGGGGATGGCAAGAGATGCATGCTAACAGGAGCTTGATGTGACTGTCTCCTGAGAGGCTCAGCCAGATCAAGACAAATACAGATATAGGCACTCACAGCCAACCATTGAACTAAGAACTTGGTCCCCATTGGAAGAGTTAGACAAAAACTAAAGGAGCTGAAGAGATTTGCAACCCCATAAGAAGAATAATACCAACCAACTAGGGCTCCTTGGGACTAAACCACCAACCAAAGAGTACACCTGGAGAGACCAATGGTTCCAGCTGCATATGAAGCAGAGGATGGCCTTGTTGGGCATCTGTGGGAGGAGCAGCCCTTGGTCCTGCTAAGGCAAGACCCCCACAGTGTAGGGGAATGCAGGGCAGGAGGCAGGAAAGGGTGTGTGGGTGGGTGGGAGAACACCCTTTTAGAAGAAGGGGAGAGGGATGTGATAAGGGGTTTATGGATGGGAAACCAGGAATGGGGATAACATTTGAAAGGTAAATTAACAAAAAATTTCCAATGAACGTATTAAAAAGAATGTTGGAAAAAGCTTTTTTTGAGAAAGGAAAAAAAAAGAGTTCTCATGCAGTTCTCATGTAGTATAAAAAAACATAAAAGTGTACATGTTACATAACAAGATATACATGTAGTCCTATAAAATATATTTTCTATTACAGGTAAACATCTATAGCTATTAAAATTTCAAATATTTATGCTGACACCTAATGCTTATTAAATTTACCAATGTCACATAAATAATGACTCACAAATGCTGTCTTATTTTATTTATGTTGTAGGACACCCAAAAGTATATTCTGTGTACAAATTTATACCAAGTGACAATTGAATTAAAGTACGTGATTCAAACTAACAAAACATCATTTAATTAAAAAAGCCACAAACTAACATAAATGAAAAGAAAACATGGAAAGAATGTCTAATGTTCTTAATACACACATGGTTTATTATAAATGTGATACACCACAACTATAGTGGAAAGAAAATTGGAGATACCAGTTCTTATTATAGGTGTAGACAATCTCATGGACCTTTGATAGTGTTTATATGGCTAAAATATTTAATGGAATAGATATAAATATGTATGTCAAAATTCACTCTTATATTGATATCTTCAAAGTCAAAATTTACAGTAAATAACTAGCTATACTTCCTAATAAGAAACCTCTTTACATGCCCATTAGAAATACAGTACCAAAGCCTAAACATAATGAATTCTTGAAATATTGTGGTTGAATGATTAAGACATGCACAAAAATAAAACATGTCAAATAGAGTGCATGTTACAATTTTCAATCTTTTTAAATGTTGAGTTAATGCAAAACACAGCATAGGTCTGTATTGATCACACCTCTTAAAGGTTAAGATGGATAGGAACCTATGTATCCATGAATATGTACCAGCTCCTAAAAATACAGAGAAGTATAAGAAATAACTTGTCAATATCCTATTTCTCTTTCTGTGAAGTAAAGAATTTCAGGTAGTATCTCAATTCCAATATTTAATGACTTGATTTTGTTAAGAAATTTCTAAAATCCCAAGAGCACAACTTATGGATTCCTATAATTGCTGCTACAGATGATATTCTGTTCTTTCACATGTGTCCTAAACAGTAAGATTGATTTCATTGTGAATTTCAGTGAAAAATTTCTACTTTTTATCTCCAAAACTATAATATGAGTTGGTAGAGGAAATGAGAATATGAAACAGCCCTTTGAACTTTCAAAAAATGTTGTATCCAGTTTTGTTTTGAATTATTTAACAGAAATTTAGTTCATTTTCACTGCAAGTTAAATTGCTGTCATCATGTAATTATATAGATTTTTATAGAGTCTAAGTCAACAGAAATTAAGTATATATAAGTGTGACTTGGTAAGTTAAGGCAGACACAATAGGTAATCTTACAGCAAAACTTAAAGGGTTCATGGAAACAAAAACAATTGTTCTGTAACTTAAATCAAGACAAGTATAGTATTATTTTCAAAAACCTTGTTTAAAACATATAATCTGCTATAAAACATGAAAAGCATTATGTAAAATGAGACTGTAGCAAACATAGATATCACAGGGAAGGACACAAAATTTACTTGATAGATTGTTTTCCTGGAAGTAAGAGGATGTATGTTCAGTCTTAAAAGCTCAAATAAAAAATAACTAGTGTGCTCCGATGCATTCTTTAAAAACTTATAATTTTGTCCTTATAATCTAACTACATTATTTCCCATATTTTCAGTTATATTTGCAAACACATTCATATATATATAGTTGAATATGAGATATAATAAATGTGTGTATAGATAATATTTCATAGATATGTGAATAATTATACATATGGTATATCATACATATGATATATAGAAACGTATATTTGACAAATAGATTAAATATATGCAAATAATTGTTATATGTTATTAGCATAACATCTTTTCACAGATCCAGCCATACAAAAGATAATAGATGAAAACCTTCAACACATGGAGGAAAACTATGCAAAAGAAAAAGGAAGGAAGTAATCTTTCAACAAATCAAAAAGGAGATGGCCAAACAAACATAATTCTAACAATAACAAAAAATGATAGGAAACAACAATCATTGGTTCTTAATATCTCTTAATAAAATAGACTCAATTCCTCAATAGAATGACATAGACTAACAGACTGCATACTTAAACAAGACCCAACATTTTGCTGCATACAGGAACCACAGCTCAGTAACGAAGACAAACACTATCTCAGAATAAAAACTGGAAAAAGTATTTCTAAGCAAATGGTACCAAGAAAGTAGCTGGAATAGCTATTCTAATCATTAATAAAATCATTTTTAACAAAAATAAACAAAAAAAGGAGGAAGGACACTTCATACACAACAAATGAAAAATCCACCAAGATGAACTCTCAATTTGGAACAACTATGCTGTGAACTCAAGGGCAAACACATCCATAAAAGAAAATTTATTAAGGCTCAGAACAAATATGGCACCTCACAAGATAATAGTGGGAGATTCAAACAGCCCACTCACATCCTTGCACAGATTATGGAAACAAAAAATAATCAGTGACAAAGTGAAACTAACAGGCATTTTGAAAAAAATGGATTGAGCAGCTATCTGTAGACTATTTCTTTCTTAAACAAAAAAATGTACCTTCTTCTCAGCACCTCATGGTACATTCTCCAAAGTTGACCATATATTCAGTCACAAAACATGACACTACAGATACAAGGTTATTGAAATAATAGTATGTATCCTAACAGATCATCATGGAATAAGGCAGTCATCAATAAAAGCAAAAACAACAGAAAACCCACATACACATAGAAGCTGGACAACATTCTACACAATAATAACCTGGTCATGGAAGAAATAAGAAAGAAATTAAAAACTTTTTAGAATTTAATGAAAATGAAGACACAACATACCCAAACTTATGGGACACAATGAAGCAGTGCTAAGAGGACAACAAATATTTCTGAGTGCCTCCAAAAAGGAACTGGAGAGTGCGTGTACTAGCAGTTTGACAATACACCTAAAAGCTTTAGAACAAAAAGAAGCAAATAAGTGGAAGAGAAGTAGATGGGAAGAAATAGTCAAAGACAAGGCTGAAATCAACCAGTAGAAACAGAAGGAACTATACAAACTATCAAGAAAAGAGGAGATGAAAAAAATTAACAAGATAGATAAACCCTTAGCCAGACTAACAGAAGGGCACAGAAACAGTATGCAAATTAACAAAATCAGAAATGAAAAGGAAGACATAACAAGAGAACCTGAAGAAATTCAAAAAAATAATCAGATCCTACTACAAAAGCCCATACTCAATAAAACTGGAAAATCTTGATGAAATGGACAATTTTCCAGACAGATACCAGGTACCACAGTTAAATCAATGTCAGATAAGCCATCTAAACAGTAGCATAATCCCTAAAGAAATAGAAGCAGTCATTAAAAGTTTCCCAGCCAAATAAAAAGTCCAGGAACACGTGGGTTTTTTAGAGAATTCTATCAGACCTTCAAAGAAGACCTAATACTAATACTCTTCAAACTCTTTCACAAAATAGAAACAGAGGACAAACTACCAAATTTGTTCAAAGAAGCCACAGTTAGGCTGACACCAAAAGCATAGAAAGACCCAACAAAGATAGAGAAATTCTGACCAAATTCTATTATGAATATCAATGCCAAAATTTCAGTAAACTCTCACAAAATGAAACCAAGGACATATCAAAATGATCAATGATCATGATCAATTAGGCTTCACAGCAGGGATGCATGAATGGTTCTATATACAGAAATCAAACATAATCTACCACATAAACAAACTCAAAAAAAAAATACCGCATGATCCATTTCAATAGGTGCTGAAAAAACATTTGACAAAATTCAACAACACATCACGTTAAAAGTATTGGAAAAATTAGAAATTCAAGGTAAATACCTAAATATAGTAAAAGTCCTCTACAGCAAGCCAGTAGCCAACATCAAACTAAATGGAGAGAGTTGAAGCAAGCCCACTAAAATCAGGGACTAGACAAGTCTCCCTGCTCAAACCATACCTATTCAATATAGGACTAGAAATTCTACCAAAAACGATGAGACAACAAAATGAAGTCAAATGATCCAAATTGAAAAGGAAGAAGTCAGCATATCACTATTTGCATATAATATGATATTATACTTAAGTGACCCCAAACACTCTACCAGAGAACTCCTAAACCTGATAAATAACTTCAGCAATGTGGTCAGATATAAAATTGACTGAAAAAAAATCAGTAGCCTTCCTCTACTTTAAGGATAAATGGGCTGAGATAGAAAATAGAGAAATCCATCATACCCATATCAGTAATCACAAACAATATAAAATATCTTGGGGTGAGTCTAACCAAACAGGTGAAAGATCCATATGACTAGAACTTTAGGTCGCTGAAGAAAAAAATTGAAGAAAAAGTCAGGAGATGGAAAGAACTCTTATGCTTATGGAACGGAAGGACTAATATAATAAAAATGCCAATCTTACCAAAAGTAATCTACAGGTTCACTGCAATCCCCAACAAAATTCCAACTCAATTTTTCATAGAGTCAGGAAAAGCAATTATCAAGTTCATTAGAAATAACAAAAACACCAGGAAGGCGAAAACTATTCTCAACAATAAAGAACATATGTGGGAATTACCAATCTTGATTTCAAATTGTACTACAGAGGAATAAAACCTGTATGGTATTGGTACAAAGATAGTTAGATAGATCAGTGGAATAGAATTGAAGATTCAGAAATGAACCCATACTCTTATGGTCACTTCTTTTTTCACAAAGGAGTTAAAACCATCCAGTGGAAAAAAAGACAGCCTTTTCAATTAATGGTGCTCATAAAAATGGTATACAACATGTAGAAGAATGCAAATTGATCCATTCTCATCTCCCTGTACAAAGCTCAAGTCCAAGTGGATCAAGCACATCCACAAAAATTTATATACACTGAATCTAGTAAATATTCATGCTCACAGGGGGAAATTTCCTGAACAGAACACCAATGACTTATGCTCCAAGATCAAGAATCAATAAATGGGACTTCATAAAGTTGAAAAGCTTATGTAAGGCAATGTACACTGTCAAGAGAAAAAAAAAGCAACCATCAGATTGGGAACGGTTATTTATTAATCTCACTCAGCTAGAGGGGTAATGTACAATATGTGAAAAGAACTCAAAGGTTAGTATTCAGAGGGGGGAAAAGCCCTATTAAATCTAAGGAACAGAGCTAAAGAGAGTCTTCTCAACTGAGGTAACATGAAAGGCTGAGAAGCACCTAAAGAAATGTTCAAAATCTCAGTCATCAGGGAAATTCAAACCTAAATGAAACTAAGAATCTAGCTCACAATAGTCAGAATGGCTAAGATAAAAACTTGGGTGACAGTAGATTTTTGAAAGGATGTAGGGAAAGAACAATCCTCCTCCATTGTTGGAGGGATTGCTAGCCTGTATAACCACATTGGAAATTGTTCTGTTCGTTTCTCAGAAAAGTAGACAAAGTACTTACTGAGAACCCAGCTAGATCTCTCCTGGGCATATGCCTGAAAGATGCTCTGACATGTGATGAGTACAAATGATCCAGTATATTCATAGCCATATTTGTAATAGCCACAAATTGGAAACAACAGAGATGTCCCTCAACAGAAATGGATAATAAAATTGCTACATTTACACAATGGAATACTACTCAGCTATTAAAAAAAAAAAACTTCATGAAATTTGCAAGTGAATGGATGGTCGTAGAAAGGATCATCCTGAATGTGGTAACTCAGTCACAAAAGAAAACTCATGGTATGGACTCATGCATAAGTGGATATTAAGCAAAGAGGTTGGAATACAAAAGATACAACTCATGGGCCACATTAAGCTCAAGAGAAATAAAGACCAAAGTGGGGGTGTTTCATTCCTACTAAAAGAGGGAAGGAAATAATAATGGGAGGTAAGGGTTTGAGGGATTTGAGAAGAAGAGAGGAGGAAGAGGGGAAAGGTGCCAGAATGAGGACAGGAGGAGAAGGAGGTGTTGTATAGAGTGTTTGGAAAATGAACAGAGTGGTGTAGCAATGTTGGATGGAGAACTGGGATAGCACCCAGAAAGTCCCAGCTGCCAGGAAAGCAAGAGGATCCCAGGACCCAATGGGGATGACATTAGCTAAAATACACAAGAATGAGGAGGGAGAAGCTATCAAGACCATATCTAGAGGTTATGCATGACCCCATGTTTGAAGGATGGGGCCACTTACACATGTCCAATATTTTAATCCAAAATTGCTCCTATGTAAAGGAAATACAGGGACAAAAAGTGGAGCAGAAACTGAAGAAAAGGGCATCCAGAGACTGGCCCACCTGAGGATTGATCCCACATCCTCACATCAAACCAAGACACTACTGCTGTAGCCCAGCAATGCTTGCTGACAGGAGCTTGATACAGCTGTCTCCGAAGAGGCTCTGCTAGATCCTGATCAATACTGATGTGGATGGTGAGAACCAACCACTGTACTCCTCACAGGGATCCCAATGGAGGAATTAGGAGAAAGGTGGAAGGAGCTGAAGGGGCGTAATCTGTCATCAATGAGAGCAGAGGCCCTTGTTGCTGAGAAGGCTTGATGACTTAGTGTCGAAGAATGCTAGGGAATGCTGAGGCAGGAGTGGGTGGGTGGAGGAGCACCCTCATGGAAATAGAATCAGGAACATGGAGAATGAGATAGGGGGTTTCCAGAGGTAAAACTGTAAAGGGGGTGACATTCCACATGTAAATAAAGATAATATCCAATTTCAAAAACTAACAGCATGCATCTACTCAGATCAACACGGACTGTCTTCTCTTCAGTAACAAAACAACAGAAAGTACACATACACATGAAAGCTGAACATCTCTCGACTCAATGATAACTCAGTCAGGGAAGATATAAAGATTGAAATTAAAAACTTTTTAAAGTTTAATGAAAATTAAGGCGCAACATACCCAAACTTAAGAGACACAATGAAAACAGCACTAAATGGAAAACTCATAGGTCTAAGTACAAAAATTAAAAAAAAAAGAAATGGAGGAGAATATACACTAAGAGCTTATCAGCACTATGAAAGCTATTGTACAAAAAGAAGCAAAAACACCCAAGAGCAGTAGACTGAGAAAATTATCAACCTGAAGGCAGAACTCAACCAAGTTAAAACAAAGAGTGCTACACAAGAAATCAATAAATGAAGGAGTTGATTCTTCGAGAATATCAACAAGATAGGTAATCTCTTAGCCATTTGATCCAGAGTGCACAGAGACAGTATCCAAATTAACATAATCAGAAATGAAAAGGAAGATATAACAACAGAAACAGGAAAATCACAAAATCATCAGATCCTACAGCAAAAGCCTATATTAAACAAAACTGGAAGATCTGGATGAAATACATAATTTTCTGGAGACACACCAGTGTCCAAAGTAAAATTAGGATAAGACAAACCATGTTAACTACCCCATAATGAATAGAGAAATAGAAACAGACATTAAAATCGTCCCAACTAAAAAAAAACCCAGAATTCATTGGCTTTAATGCAGAATTCTGACACACATTTAAAGAACTAATATCAATAATTTTCAAACTATTCCACAAATTAGAAACAGAAAGAAAACTACTTAATTTTTTATGCAGCTACAGTCACTAAGATACTTAAAGCACACAAAGACCCAATGAAAAATAACAGAGAAATTCAGACCAATTTATCTTGAACCAAATCCAAGAATGCAACAAAATGAACATTCAGCATGATCAAGTAGCCTTCATACCAGGAATGGAGGAGGGATCATTCAAAATATGGAAATTCATCTACATGAACCACTATATAAACAAAGTCAAAGAAAAAATAAATGATCATCTTATTAAGTACAGAAGAAGCATTTGAAAAAATTCAACACCCTTTCATGTTAAGTCTTGGAAGATCAGAAATTAAAGGTCCATACCTAAACATATTAAAACTTGTATAGAGCAAGCCAGTAGCTAACAACAATATCAACTGAGAGATTCTTGAAGCAATCCCACTAAAATCAGGGACAAGCCAAGGCTGCTAACTTTCTCCCTATCAATTTTAGATAATATCCAATGTTCTAGCAAGAGAAACTAGACAAAAAGAAATACAAATTAAAAAGGTGGAAATCAAAATATCCTCTTCGAAGAAGATATAGTAGTATACTTAAGTGGCCCAAAAAATTCTACCAGAGAACTCCTACAGCTGATAAACTACTTCACAAAAGTGGCTTGATATAAAATTAAATCGAACAAATCAATAGCTGTCTTCTACTCAATGGATAAATTGAATGAGAAAGAAATTAGGAAAATGATACCCTTACAATATTTGCAATAAAGTAAAATGTATTCGTGTGATTCTAACCAATAAGTGAAAGATTTGTAGGACAAGAAATTCAAGTCTCTGAAGATAGAAATCAAAGAAGACATCAGAAGATGGAAAGATGCCCAATGCTCATGGTTTGCAAGAATAATTATAATAAAAATCTCCACCTTGACAAAAGCAATCTATACATTCAATTCAAGCTCTGTAAAAATTCCAACTCCATTCTTCATTGAGTGAGAAAGAGCAATTCAAAAATTCATTTGGAATAACCAAAAACCCAGAATAGCTAAAACTATATTCAAGAGTAAAAGAGCTTCTGGGGTAATCAACATCCCTGATTTCAAGCTGTAATGCAAAGCAATATTGACAAAAATGCATGGTATTGGAACAGAGATGGGCATGTAGATCACTGGATGAAAAGTGAAGAAAATAATCCACACACTTATGGTCACTTGATCTTTGACACAAAAGCTAAAACCACCCAGTGGGGAAAAGCATTTTCAAAGAAAATGGTGATGTTTCACTGGAGGTCTTCAATCCATTCTTACTACTTTACACAGAGCTCAAGTCCAAGTGGATCACAGAACTCCACATAGATAAAGATACACCAATTACAAAATTACACACATTGTATTTACTCATTGATAAGTTAATATTAGCTCAAAAGCTATAAATGTACACAATACAATTAACAGACCATATGAAGATCAAGAAAAAGGAAGACCAAAGTTTTGATGTGTCAGTCCTTCTTAGAAGGGGGAACAAAATACTCACAGGAAGCAGAAGGTTGAAGGGACTCTGGAAGAAGACTGGAGGGTCAACAAATTGGGGAGCAATATTAGGTATAGAAGGAGACAGGGAAGATATCCAGAGGGTCAGGAAATTGAACAGACGTGTGTAGCAATTGGTTATGGGAAACTGGGGGTAGCTACCAGAAAGTCCCTGATGCCAGGAGAGCAAGAGGATTCCAGGATGCAAAAGTGATGGCATTAGCTAAAATATATAGAAAATGTAGAGAAAACCTTTAGAGAACATCTCCAGAGGTTAGGCAGTGCCCCTGGTTGAAAGATGGAGCCACCCACTCATCTCCACATTTTAAACCCAGAATTGCTTATGTCTAAAGGAAATAATGGTAGAAGATGTGGAACAGAGACAGAAGGAAAGGCCATCCAGAGACTGGCCCACATGAGGTTCCTTTACATGTGCAGACACTAAACTTAGACACTATTGCTGATGCCAAGAAGTACTTGAGATAGGAGCCTGATATAGATGTCCCAGGAGAGAATCTGCCAAAGCCTGATAATGATTATGTGTGTTTGCTTGAAGCACCCACCTCGACCATCAAGGAAGACGCAACACCGTTGGGTTCTTCTCAACAGCCTTTATTGCAAGAACACCTCATTCTTGATACGGGGGACCCCGGGGAACAAAGGCACTCACCTTAAATACAAGATAGACTGTGGCTGTAAACTTTTCTTCTGGGGATTGGTGGAGTATGAAATACCTTATTAGCATAAATATCACCCTGGCCAGAGGAATGGCAAGGACACGCCTTTGATGGTTGTATACCACAAACGACCACTAGATGTCAGCGCCATCTTTAGCCGCTCCCAACATTTGCTAACAAAAAAACATTAGACTAAGCATGGTGACCCCAGTGAAGGAGAAAGGAAAGGATTGAAGCAGCTCATGTGGTTTGCAACACCATAAGATGAACAACAATATCAACCAACGAGAACCACATATGTAGCAGAAGATGGCCTTATCTGGCATCAATGGGAGGGAGGCCCTTGGTCCTGTGAAGGGTCAATGCCCAGTGTAGGTGAAATTCAGGGCAATGAAGTGGGTGTGTGTGGGTGGATAGAAAACCCACATAGAAACAGGAGGAGAGGGATGAACAGCATTTTTGTAGAGGAGACACTGGGAAAGAGACTAACATTTAAAATGCAAATAAAATGTTCAAATAAAATAAAGAAAAAAGAAAAATATGTTATAAACTCTAAAAAATAAAGAGAAGAATAAGCATAAGAAGAAAGAGAAGTGGAGCAGTAGCAGAAGAGGAAGAGAAAGAGGAAGAAAAAATGGGGGAAAGCCTCAACCACATGGGCAAAGGAGAAAATTTCCTGAACAGAATATCAATGCCTTATGCTCTAGACCAATAATTAACACATGGGACTTGATAAAATTGAAAAACTTCTAAAACACAAAAGACAATGTCAATAGGACAAAACGTCAACCAAGTTATAGATCTTTACCAATCCTACATCCAATAGAAGTCTAATGTCCAATGAAGCACGTAAAGAAATATTCACCATCATTAGTCATCAGGGAAATGGAAATCAAAATGACCCTCTACTTCACACCAGTTAGAATGCTAACATTAAAAACTCCTGTGACAGGAGATGCTGGCAAACCTGTATAGAAAGGGGAACATTCCTCCACTTTGGGTGGGATTCCAATCTGGTACAACTCCTCTGGAAATCATTCTGATGTTTCATCAGAAACGTGGTCATAGTACTATCTGAGGACCCAGCTAATCCACTCCTGGGCTTATACCCAAAAGATGCCCCAACATATAGCAAGGGCATATGCTCTGCTATGTTCACAGGAGCCTTATTTATAATAGCCAGAAACTGGAAAGAACCCAGATATCCCTCAACAGAGGAATGGGTATGGAAAATGTGGAACATTTACACAATGGAGTATTACTCACCTATTAAAAATGATTACTTCATGAAACTCACAGGAGAATGGATGGAACTAGAAAATATCATCCTGAGTGAGATAACCCAGTCACAAAATAATATGCATTGTATGTTCTTGCTGATAAGTGGATATTTGGCTAATTCTCAGTATACCCACAATACAACTCATAGACAATATGGAGCTCAAGAAGAAGGAAGACCAAAATATGAATGTGTCTACTTAGAGGGGAGAATCAAAAGAAAACATGGGAGGTAGAGGGAGTAAGAGACATGAGAGGCAGAAAGACCAAGTTGGGGAAAAGTGGGGGCAAGATCAGTTATGGGAAGAGAGTGGAGTGATATACAGAGGGACAAAAAAATTGAACAGAGCTGTGTAGCAGTTAGGGTGTCTACCCGAAAGTCCTAGATGTCAGGAAAGCAAGAGGATTCCACTACTTAACAGGTTGATATTAGCTGAAATACCCAACAAATGGTATGGGGAAGCTATAGAGGTCATTCATATCCAGAGGTTAGCAAATTGTTGATGCGGCGACCTACTCATCTACAAAATTTTAACCCAGAATTGCTCCTGCCTAAAGGAAATACTAGGACAAAGAATGGTGCAGAGCCTGAACAAAAGGTTATCCAAAGACTGCTCTACCTGGGGATCCATCCCATATAGAGACACCCAACCCAGAAAGTATTTATGATGCCAACAGGTGCTTGTTGACTGGAGAATGATGTAGTTGTCTCCTGGGAGGTTTTGCCAGAGTTTGACCAGTAGAACACAAATGCTCAATCATTGGACCCAAATTGAGGAGTTCAGAAAAATACTGGAGGTGCTGATGGAGTTTGTAACACTATAGAGAGAACAAAAATATTAACCAATCAGACCCTCAAGGACTGAGGGACCAGGGACTAAACTGCTTACCAATGAGTACATATGGAGGGAACCATGGCTCTGGCTGAATAAGTAGCAGAGAATTGCCTCATTTGCATCAATGGGAGGAAAGACCCTTGATCCTGTGAAGGCTCAATGCCCTAATGTAGGGGAATTCTCGTGAGGTGAGGCTGGAGTTTGAGAGTGGATGAGACCACACCCTTATAAAAGCAAGGGGAGGGAGGACCGTATGGGGAGTTTGTGGAGAGGAAACAAAGTGTATACCATTTGAAAAGTAAATACATAACATATCCAACAATAAAAAAACATTTCTAAGTGGATTGCCCTTCCTGAACACAAGCTATACAACAAAGCAATAGTGACATAAAAAAAAAAACTGCTTCATATTTATACATAGACAAATTGATCAATGGAATAGAGTTTAAAACCAAGAAATAAAGCCAGACTCTTATGGACACTTAATCATCGACAAAAAAGCCAAAAATATGCAGTGCAAGAAAAGAAAATATTTTCAGTAAATGGTGCTGATCGAACTGGCAGTCAATATGTAGAAAAAGGAAAATAGATTCATATTTGTCATCTTGCACAAAGGTCAAGTCTAAGTGAATCAAGGACCTCAACATAAAACCAGATACCCTGAATCTAATAGAAGAGAATGTAGGAAAGAGCCTCAAACTTATTGGCACAGTGGAAATTTACTAAACAGATCTCTAAGATCAAGAATTGATAAATGGTACCTCATGAAAATAAAAAGCTATCTTATTGGATATTTTTACTTACATTTCAAATATTATTCCCTTTTCTGGTTTCCCATCCATAAATCCCCTATCCACTTTCTCTCCCCCTTCTCTTATAATGGTGTTTCCCAACCAACCCCCTTTCTGCCACCATGCCCTGAGATTCCAATACATTGGGGCAGATCCAAAGGTATTATAACTCAAAGGTCTTAGTCAATAGGCCAAATTGGCAATCTACATATTGGCCAAAAATATCATTAACCCTACATCCGATAGAAAACTAATATCCAAAATATATAAAGACATCAAGAAGCTAGCCGCCAAAACAACCATACAAACCATCAAAGATGAGGTATAGAACTAGAGAGGGAATTAATAATAGAGGAATCTAGAATGTCTGAGAAGCATATAAAGAATTTCAAAGTACTCAGTGATTAGGAAAATATGTCAAGACAGCCCTGTGATTGTACCTTATACCAATCAGAATGGCTGAGGTCATAAACTCAGGTGATGGCATATGCTGGTCAGAATGTGGAGAAAGAGGAACACTCCTCCATTTCTGGTAGGATTGCAAACTGGTATGACCATTTTGGAAATCAATCTGGAGGTTCCTCAGAAAATTGGACATACCTGAAAACACAGCTATATCACTCTTAGGCATATACCCAAAAGAAGCTCCACGATCCCACAGGGGCATGTTCTTCACTATATCCATAGCAGCTTTTTGTGATAGCCAGAAGCTAGAAAAAAACCAGATGTCCCACAAAGGAAGAATGAAGAAATAAATAATAACGATAAAGAAATTTTGGTTCATTTATACAATTGAGTACTCTTCAGCTATAAAGAACAAGGACATCATTAATTTTGCAAGCAAATGGATGGAATTAGAAAATATCATCCTGAGTGAGGAACTCAGACCCAAAAGAACATGAATGGTGTATACTCCCTAAAGTGGATATTAATCAAAATCCTACAGAATATCTAGGAACACAATATCTAGAGAATTCAAGGTTAACAAGCCAACATGCCAAAGTGAGTATGTTTCAATCTTACTCAGAGGAAGATGAAAACAATCACAGAAGGCAAAGGGAGAAATGGACTTGGCTGGGAGAGAGAACAGGAAGGGGAAAGGATAATTACCTGGTATTATGGAGTTCTAACCAGAGCAAAGCAGAAAGAATGAAAACAGGCAACCTCAAGAGGTAGGAATTGGGGCGACCCTCTAGAATTTACCAGAGAACTTGGAATTGATAAGGGCTCAGGATTCAAAGAGAAAAATCTTAGCTGAAATGTGCAACTTGGGGAAAGAGTAGAGTCTATCTCCATTAGAAAGACATAGCCTCATATGGAGGGATGGGGTTGCCAACACACATTCAAAAACTGACCCAGAATTGTTAATGTCTAAAAGAAGTGCAGGGACAAAATGGAGAAGAGAGTGAGGGAATTGAGGTTCAGTGATCAATCCCAGTTGGGATCCATGTCAAGGGGAGGTTTCAAGGCCTTACATTATTGCTGATGCTGTGGTGTGCTTGGAGTTGTGAGGCTAGCATGGCTGTCCTCTTAGAGGACCAGTGGGCAGCTGAAAGAGTCAGATGTAAATACTTGCACCCAAGTAAATGTATGGAGGTCGGGAATACATGGCTGAATTTGGGAGCGGCTGGAGGAAGCTGAGGAAGGTGACCCCATAGAAAGATGACCAGTATCCCCTTGACCTGGACTCCTGGGATCTCTCAAATACTTGGCCATCCACCAGGAAGCATACACTGTCTTACATTAGGCCCCCTGATAGCTATACAGCAAAGGACTTGCTGCTCTGGCTTTAGTGGAAGAATATGGACCTAGCCCTTGAGAAATTTGAGGCCCCAGGGAGTGGGGTGGCATGCTGGGTTGGGGGATTCTGTGGTATTCTCTTGGAGATATAGGAGGAGGAATAGAATGAGGAACTGTCAGAGGGACGGCCAGGAGGGCTATAAAGACTAGGGTGTTAGAAATGATTACTAGTATACAGAGCAGAGAAAATATCGTTCATGTCCTCTTAGAGGGTATGACTTGGGCTTGAAATGAATTCTAAGTTGGATTTTGAACAGATATCACATTCTAGATGTGTTCTTGTACCCTCTATTTCTCCAGTGCTGCAGGCCATAAACACATGGCCCTGAAGCACAAAGCAAGTGAAAAGTTAAACTGCCTCTACAAAAGAATGATCAAACAAATTGTCCCTTGACTTACTGTTGGGGGTAGTAGCTTTGTCCTGTCTTTGTTTTTTTCTTCTCATTATCTTTGGTGTATACTCAAATACATTTGAGTAACCAAATGTAAATCTACTTCCAAAGACTTTGCCCTTGGTATCTTAGGTACCATAGAAAGATAAGTCATCTGTGCCTCTTCCTCGGGTACCATCTGCCCTGCCTTGCAGTCTAAGCAGGTATACCAATGGCTGCAGTGTACATTTGCTCTCCTCCAAATGCATGTCTTCTGTTCTGATGGGCTGTATTCCAACTAAGGAACAAATGAACATTAGTTTAAAAAACAAAACACAACAAAAGAGTAAACTAAATATTCCTAGACTTAAAACATATTTTTCACTTTATGGCTTTCTCAGTGTTAAGTTTTCCAGTAAATAAACTTAGTGACCAATGAGATTAAGCTGAGCTTATAAAATACCATGAACCAATTAGCCTTTGTTTCTGCTAGTTATACTGACTTGAAGAACATAATACTGGAGGTCTGTTAAACTCTTAATGTGGTATTTAATGCACTGGTAAGCATTCGGAGTCTGTTCTCCCTTCACTAGTTTCCCAAAGTCAAAATACCTTGCATTAATACAGTTATTGTTGTATTGTAACTAGGTTGTTGCCACTGAGAAGTATTTTTACTTTAATCAAAGTTCAACAGCCTTTTTATGTATTCAATTTTATGCTCTGCATTCAAACACAGGATTATCCAAACACAAAGATAATTTCTCAGAAATAGTCATAGCTAAATTGCTCTTTCTTTCCCTGTAACCACTGGAAACCAGAATTTAAGTATTAATTATGTCACTTCAAGAATATACTGTGAGTAAAATCATGCAATTTTAACATTTTTGTATTGAACATCTTTGTTCACTGATATTGCATTTTGGCAATTAATGAAGATTACAGATGAATATACTATATGATATGTGCATGTGTGTATGTTTCTATGAGTGTGTGTTTGTGTGTGCATATGTGTTGTTCAGTTTTGCTTTCTTTTTCCTGTTTTGTTTTTGAGAATTATGTACATTTTACTTATATCATTCTATAATGCCTACCAGACAATCCTTTGCCTCCCAAACCATGTAACTTCATGATTTTTCTCTTTAAAGAATAAAATAATAACGAACAATAAAATATATGGAGCCCAAAATAGTAAATTTTAAACCATTTGAAACATAGTAAAATGAAATGCTGAATGCCATTTTCTGTGGTGAAATATAGTGAATGGAGATTAATCTTATTCAATATGAATGTTTCTTCTGTAAAACTGTAGCCACAGGAAAGGTAACCTATTACCTTTCTTTAATTGTATTATCAGGAATTCTGTTTCAGGCATGATGAGTTGTGGACAGATACTGTTATTTGTAGGTAATCATGGAGTCATTTATTTTCTCTGGTGTCAAAGTGTGTAGGTTCATATATGTGTCATTATTTTTCAGAGGTCAGCCAATACCTTGAGTGAACTGTGGGATTCAACTGTGTATTTAAAAAATAAAAAATAAAAATAAAAAATAGAGATATAGACAGACACATGAAGGAACTGGGAATCTTGAAGACATTTCCAGAGTTGAATATTTCGGGGTTCCTTTCCACCATCCATAAAAGTTAACTAAGAATTTATTCTCCATTCAATGGTATATGATTAGCATTTGTGCTTTGTCTAATGGAGCTGATGATATCATGGTGTACAACTGATCAGCCAAAGAGGAATGCACAGTATTGTTGTTATGTACATTTTACCCACCTGGAAAAATTTCTCTCTTTCATATAATATCATCACTGGACAAGTGATAATACAGGATTTATAACCATTCCAGGACTCAGACTCACTGACTGAACAGTAATTCTCTTGTATGACCTTCGTAATAATTAGTCTGATTCCAACAGCAAACTGAGCTTTTCGTGATGTAACCTCAACACCACATCATCTTATAAAATCCATGACTTATTTACACCAAGTAATATGTCTTTTAAGATTGAGTGGCTAGAATAAAGAATCAGGAGCTGCTATATGATTTAATTTTCCATGCCCTTTTGATGATTTTTATCAGAGATAGGCAGCAGCTAATAATTTTGAAGCAGGTATTCTAACTGTCCAACTTCCTGAATCTTAATACATGTTATATTTAGAAATTTAAACATACTCATCATCCCTACCTTACATCCAACTAGGCACTAGATTATATGAAATACCCTACATACCCTGTCATATTCCATCTTTTTCCAGTAAACCCAGGTAAGCCCAAGCATTACTACTTTTGTTGCTGTTGCCTTCCCCTTTTCTTATATCTGTACTCATTAAATATCTCAACCCTTCAAACTATATTCATCTAATACTGTATAATCACATGGTACTGAAAATTAAGGCACTTCCATTTTTCATAATTAATGCCTGCCCGTGGTCTCTGAGTACTGTTTTCTGGTCCATTCCTTGTTAGTCTCTGAGAATTATCTGGTTTCTTCTAACTCACTCATGCTAATTGCCCTTCAAATGTTATTTCCTCTTACTGTTTTCATCCTCCCCTATTATCTCTTTATAAGCCTCATTTCTTTCCTGATACAATCTACAAATTAAATATCCCATTTTCAGGTTCATGTTTTAACTCATGTTGCAAAGTTTATACCAATATTTTTGGACTTATTTTTGGGAACATGAGTCATGAGACATAACTAGAGATAGTGGGGTGTGGGAAAATAGAGGGACCTGGTACTTAGAATATGGATAGTAACACCTAATAATACTGTCAAGGTGTTTCAGTGTTCTATTACTCAACTGTGTTGATGAGCACAGGATCCCTTCCTTTCTTTGTTTTGCTGCTGCTAAGATTGGAAGCTTTTTATGTATCCTGGACCAATGCTTGGATTTTCTATCCAATATAAACCATGCAAAAAATAGGAATATAAAGAGTAAATGTCTCGACCAGTTGTTCAATCCTGCAGGACAGTCAACAAGGGTGCAAAGTGTACCTGGATGAGAATGGGGGGGGACAAGAGACACGAAGAAGGATGCCAAGACAAGAGTCTGATCAAGGCGACAATTTTATTTTTCCTAAGGCTGAATTTATACCATAACAGGTGTAACAGGGGTGGGGAGGAGTGAGAAGCGTCTGCACAAGCCAAGGACACAGTACTTGTGTGGTCAGCTGATGTCAACAAGGTGTTGGTTTCTCAGAAAGGTTACAAGTTTGTCATATCATTGGAATCCTGATCACCAGATTTGTATTAGTCTTCTGCAGCTGGCTGGGGATTTTCCACGAACCCAGCCATACTTAACTCTAACTAAACTATTAACATCAATAATGGAGGGTTTTAAGGGCATCACTCCCAACAAGTAAAATACTTTTTGGAGTGTAATAAAACAAAATGAGATTCTGAGACTGAACAGTAATAGAAGTGAAGGTGTTCAATTTATTCCAAGAATGCTAAGGAATAATCTGTTCATCTAACATTAAATGCTGGTATATACAATTTATAATTCTATACATTATATCCATGTATATTCCTGCCTTCCTGTCATATAAGTAAGAAGACATGTTCAATAATTAGATTTATATGAGAACCAATAGAAATTCCTGCAATGGTCAAAATTTATGTTGATCCAAACTTTATAGTGAGTCACTAGGGGTAGTTATCTTTCTTTACAGACAACAAAATGACAACCATGATATAAAAGGAATCAAAGAAGCTCTTGGAATCTGAAGAAGTTATTGAAGACAGTGTCATTAGAAGGTTAGAACTGAAGTGAATTTTCTCACACATTTGTAAACCCCTTTTTAATGATGTATTAAGACCCACTGAAATAATATTTCTGTAGTTCTACTAGGAGTCTTTTGAGGCTTAAGTGTTTTTCTTTCTTCTTTCATTTTTTCTTTCTTTCTTCCTTCCTTCCTTCCTTCTTTCCTTCTTTCCTTTTATTTTTTTCTTTCCTTTTCGTGTCTATGTCATGTTTATGGCACCCTCTACAGAAGGATGACATTTTATAATATTAACAAAGGTCTGTTATATTTTTCAAGTTGCTACTGCTGTGACACACAAATAAAGGGTCTACCAAGTGTAAGTCAAAGGCCCAAATTCATATGTACCTTAGGTAGATCAAAGAAAACTAAATACTTAAATTACCTTACTATGAAGATATCTTAACATATTAAAATTATATTCACAGATTATATCTCTCATCTTCACCCTCTAGATACTACTCTCCTCCCTATTCCACTCTATCTTTTCCCTACTTCAGATCTTTTGTTTCCAGCATCTTCCCTTCAGTAAAAAGAAGCACTTTCAGGGATATCAACATGACACTGTATAACAAGATCTGACAAGGTGAGGTACAAAAACTCTTAACAAGGATAGATGAGGCAACACAGTAGAAGATTAGGTGAAAGAGTCAGAGACAACTCCACTTCTACTATTATGAGACCCTAAAAAATCATAACCTAAACAACCACTACATTGTGGAGATCTAATATAGAACCATGCAAACTGTGTGATCACAGGTTTAGTGTCTGTGATTCCCTATAAGCCCTGCTTAGTTAATTCTTCAGATGTTACCCCTCACTCCACCTCCTGCAATCATCCTGTTATCTGCTTCATTGTAAGACTGCAGCATCTAAACCCTGATCTTGCTTCCTCCTAAGCTCCATAAGATACATGGGTTTTATTCTGTGCATTGAGATCTTTTGGGTTAATATCTACTTACTAGCAAGAATGAACTATGTGTGTTCTGTTTCTGATTTACCTGACTTAGGATATTGTCTATTTCTATCCAGTTGCCTGCAAATTTAATAAAGTCATTATTTTTAATAGCAGAGTATTACTCCTTTGTGTAAATGTACCACATTTTCTGTATCCTGTCTTCTGCTGAGGGACATCTCGGTGATTTCCAGTTTCTGACTATTATAAATAAGGCTGTTATGAACATAGTGGAAGATGTGTCATTATATATTGGAGCATCTTTTGGGTATATGCCCAGGAATGGTATGGCTGGGTTTTTAGGTAAAACTATTTTTAATTTTCTGAGAAACTGCTAGATTGATTTCCAAAGTGGTTACAGCTTGTACATCCACCAAAAATGAAGGAGTTTTCCTCATTTGCCATATCCTTCCCAGCTGTTACCTGAGGTTTTGATATTCTCCATTCTTATTGGTGTGAGGTGGAATCTTGGGGTCATTTTGATTCATATTTCCCTCCTGATTAAGGATGTTAAACATTACTTTAAGTGTTTCTCATTTCACCCATGAGAGATTCCCTAGTTGACAATTCTCTGTTTTGCTCTGCACCCCATTTTTAATAGGGTTATTTGGTTCTCTGGAGTCTAAATTCTTGAGTTTTTTGTATATTTGGGATATTAGCTCTCCATACAATGTATGTTGTTAAAGACATTTTTCAAGTGTGTGCATTACCATTTTGTCCTATTGACAGTGTTCTTTGCATTACAGAAAATTTGCGATTTTATGAGGTCCCTTTTGTTTATTGTTGATTTTTGTAGAATATGCCATTGGTATTCTGTCCAAGAAATTTTCCCTGTTCCCATGTCTTCCAGTCTCTTCCTCACTCTCTCTTCTTTTAGACTCAGCATATCCTGTTTTATATGGAGGTCCTTGATCCAATTGGACTTGAGCTTTGAATAAGGAGATAAGAATTGATCAATTTGAATTTTTCTACATGCTAACAGTCAGATGACCAGCACCATTTCTTTGAAAATGCTATCTTTTCTACACTGGATGGTTTTAGATTCTTTGCCAAAGATCTAGTAACCATAGGTGTGTGGGTTCATTTCTGGGTCTTCAATTCTATTCCATTTATCTACGTACCTGTATCCATACCAATAGCATGATGTTTGGTTTTTATCACTCTAGTACAGGTTGACAACAGGAAGAGTGACTCCCCTGGAAGTTCTCTTATGGTTGAGAATAGTTTTTGGCATTCTAGGTTTTTGCTAATCTAAACAAATATGAGAATTTCTCCTTCTAACATTATGAAGAATTGATTGCTTTCTGAAAGATAGCCATTTTTCTATATTAATCATGACAATTCTTGAGCATAGGCAATCTTTCTTTCCATCATCTGAGGACTTCTTAGTTTTCTATCTTCAGCAACATGAAGGTTCTGTTATGCTAATCTTTCACTTGCTTGCTTAGGTCTTACTTTCTTTCTCCAAGGTTTCCAAGATCCACTGAAGCAAGTCTATGTTGTTGGAGATTGTAGACCAATGAATTATATGCCAAAAAGAATACTCACAGAGTAATTGTTTCATTCACAGACAGTGTAACAGGCTAAATGCATTGTTTATAATTAGTTAATTTGTTTGTAAGTTATCTATTGTATGGATGCAACTTTCAAGAGATTACCTTGATTACCTAAACAAACAGTAGATCTTGAAAGTTCATATCTTGTTTGTTAAGTATTAAGAAGGTTTTATTTTAATTTCAACTCATAGCAGATTGAATCACTAGGTTGTCATTACACTACAGTTATCCAGTATTCTAATTTTAAAGTCTTCTTTACAAGCTAATATACTTGAGTACTTATTTCATGGATGAGGACAGTTTCTTGAGAGTACTTCACACATTCATGTGATAATGTCTTCCTAGAGAAAACAGATTACTGGTGAAGAGTTATATGAATACATATTTCAAAAAGTTTGATACACCTCTGTGTATATGTAGATGAAACTATTTTCTCTCAGGTTCCTGTTTCATCCACCTACTGCCATTCTTCTAGTATAAACTCTTTGTATGGGAATATACAGCTAATCAAAACATCATATCACTTTAACGTGTTATATTGGACTCAGTGTAAGCATATATAATACTTTATTGATTTATGTATTTTTTTTCTTCTGACTTGACCATTCTTAACTAATGATCTGGCTGTTTCTACCCTCTCTATTGTCCTCTCCCTTTATTCCCTGAACCAGTATGACCTCTAAAAGGTGCCAGTACTATTGCTCTAAAGATCTAACTGTAAGACAATGATCAGTGTCCCATTTTATAGATCTTATAAACATAAATAATTACAAAAACAAGTTCTGAGAAAAACAAAAAATATGAAATTTGTTGTTTCCATTGCATACATTACTGATACAAGAAAATTATGAGAAAATAGCTTTGGGGTAATCTAATTAATGTCTAGTACTTTATACTAGCTAAGGCACTGGTTTTCAGCAGACTGTTAGCAAATGATTGTCTTCTATTATTTCTCAAGACAAAAGAGTTAGGATGGGATGGGAAGAAGGTAAAAGGTCATATTTTGCTTGGGAATGTAGCTTCTTTGGTGGATCAGTTATAGTAGATCCTTGATATTTAGACAGATCTTAATTATGGGTCTATTGTTAGTCAGCATACAATGTGGTAATGATATCTGAATCATATAAGACATGCTGCCTGGAACCTGCTGCCTGTGTCTATCTACTGAAGAATAGCAAAATATAGACATAAGTTACAGTTATATATCTTTTAGTATTTACATAAATATCATGTTTCTATAGTGTCAAGAGGTTTTCATGCTAATTTACTACATGCTTAACTTATAAATTGTCTCATAGTTATTTAGGTCTGTATAACCATAAATACAGTATAGTCAGCTTTTTCTGTCCACCAACAGAATCACACAGACATTGTATTCATAGTTTAAATGGATGATAATGTTCTATTGAATTTATCTGCACTGCCTAATATGAGAAAATATTTCCTTTGTTATCATATTGACCACTGTACTCATCTATGGGCTGTTCTTTTTGTATCTATTTTGTCATTATATAATGATGTTTACTTATATGAATATATTCTATATATATAGAAGAGCATAGATTTGTCAGTTTTTAATGTGTGGACTTCTTTCTTTTGAAATAAAAATGGCTAGACGTATTTTTTTTCAAATAACAACTGTAATCATTACCAACGTCAATACATTACAAGGTTCTATAAATCATCAATGTACCATACATTAGATATATGCTTAAAATCTTTAAAATAGAAATATTGGAAAATACTATGCAATGAAATCCCAGCAAAACTGAACTCTGATTTTGATTATTTATTTAGGCTCGATTAGCGATCCTGATAGTCCATGCAAATTCAAATACAATTGACTTGGGAATTTTTTTTAAAAATTAATAAATGAAAGTGGAAAACATAGAACTATTAGCACAACTAATATTGCCACAGAATTAGATAAAATGTGAGCATTATTTTTGAACTACATAAGATTTTTTTTCTGCCTTAAGAAATTGATATTGATTCAGTCATATAATAGTTGGTTTGTACATAGCAAAAATACAATAGTAAGGAAAACTTTGTAGTCCTCATAATCATACATGACAGATCATTTAAGAAGTTAGATCATAAAAAAGATATATCATTCATCATTGTGTTTTCTTATGCAAAATTTCTATAGTAAGGATATAATCTGTTTACCCAGTTTCTAGAAGCTCTAAGTAAATATTGAAACACAACTTATTTGTCCTTCCTCAAGTAACATTACTTAGGATACCTAAAACAGAGTACTATTTTCCCCATAGAAAAATAATATAATAGAACAAGCTCCTTGATTGTAGTTTGCTATAAAACTACAGATATTAGTTTCAAAAGATTAAAACCAAACCTCTGAGTACAGATTCTCTTAGGAAGAAAAGTGAGGAGGCATTAGTTGTAAGTCTATATTTCTTATAAGAAGAGAAATTTAAAATTTAAATATTGTGGGAAAGAAACCATACACTTTGTATACCTGGGATAACATTATGTGAATTGGGAATTTCTACTCATATAAAGCATAATCTCGGAAAAGGTGAATCATGATTCATCACAAAAGGTCCCAAAGAAGGAAAACACATTGAAATGATTGCTGTGATGTTTACCAGCCACCAACTAGGATTATATACAAGAGCAATGCAGCCTTGTAAGATGGAAGAGAGGGCATAAAAACCTATAAAGGTGAACATGAGGGCCAGTATCCTGTGGGTAGCTCTGGACTCAGGGGATGTTCTGGAGGAAACAGTGATGCTATGGATATGTTTAACACTTTGCTTGTGCACATACAGAATGATTACCATGGAGCTGCTTGACCAGATGATAATGAAAGCAAACAAAATTTCAGGCAGAACAATAATTGTAGTATATAATGAGCTTATAAAGTCATCATGAACTACAATGGAGCAATATTTCAGATGATGTTTTTGTGTAAGGTTCTTTCTGTTCTCCTTGTTATACATATACACAGGAAAAATCATATTTAATACCATGTAGAGAATCCAGCAAAGAGAAGTGAAGAGACCAATATGATGTGGAACTTTGGCTTTAAGGCTCATCCAAAAAGAGTTCCTAGGACTGATAGTGATTGCCTGGAAGACACTCAAGAAGCAGGTGGAACTAATGGACACATTTCTGCCCAGTCTTTGAATATACAAAAGGAATTTGCAGACAAAGTCATTGATAAATCCTTTTATCCCAAAAGTTTGCACTGTATGGAGCAGTCCTTTAGAAAGAAGGATCAAAAAGTTGGCTGTGAATAGGTTTGAAAGAATCAAACTTGAAGTCTTCATTCTATGTTCAATATAGTAATTGATCAGGTAGCAGGACAGAAGAGAGAAATTTCCTAGACTCCCAACTGTACTCTGAAGTAAGAACACTATTCCTATTATCAAATCCTTGAGGTACATTCTGTCACTGATCAAGTTTTCCTTAAACTGTTGCAAAAGTCACTTCCTTGAACACATAGAGACCTGGTTCTTGATGTGAAAAAAAATTGCATGTGCTCTAGATAATATTTCTCTAGTAGTTAAGCTAATGGGAACATTCTGACTCAGAAAATCATTTTATCAACAATATTTCACAAAAATATTTTGTCAGTAACACTGCTGAAATCTTCCAGTCTATATACTTATGAAAAGAACTCCCAGACCTTTGCATAGAAATGTCAATATTAAGAGTATGTCCAAGTACCTGTTAGAGAATCAATGACCAGAGAGTTAAAATATAAGAGATATTCATTGACAATTTCCAAAATTAATTCTCAGTGGCAACTCATATTTAAGATAAGTTTATTTTAGTTACTCTTTTAAGCAAAAACAGAAAAGAAAAGAAAAGAAGAGAAGAGAAAAAGAGAGAAAAGGGAAATCTATACATTTCTCCTCTGAAATTTAAACCAAATAAAAAAGTAAGAATATTTCTCTGAAACAGTGCAAACATTTCTTTGTGCAAACCTAATGCTACTAACCTTAAAGTTTGCGTAACACAATATTAAATGTTTAAATATGTAACTCTCATTATAATTTATATAACAGACATACACACGTGGATTCTTTTTATTTTTGCACACAGATACAGGACTCATAAGTGGATACCTAGTACTAAGTACACAACAAAATATATGAATCATTTCCACCAGTCAGGAAAAAAGTGAAAATATTAAGTAGAGAATAAACTGGTGAAGAATGTACAGCATTCTTATGAGATCCAATTTCCGGTGTCAATGAGCAGTAAATAAGTGTAATGATAAAACCATAGCAAACAACACATATTCATATGATTGAGGATAACTTTAAACCCAAATATGGAAAGAGAAGACAACTAACACGAATCAACAGTCAAATTAATGAACACAAGTAATTAAGTAAAACAATCTTTTAAAATTCATGTATATGGGGTGCATCTACCAAAAATGGGATTTAAGTCTAAAGCTTTGACCTGAAAAATTATGGAGCAGACCTCATAGGACCATTTGTAATTGAAATTATAGGTTGGTTATAACACAATTCCTGAGAAATAGTTGCTGAATCATGAATAGGAATGAAATTAGTTTTTTCATAACTAATTGATTTGATATTAGACAATTAAAACAGGCTATATACCTCAGCTTATGTTCTGTTATGTCTTGCTCTATTTCTGTTCATTTTCAGTTTCTGTGGGATACTGGTTTAGGGACATGGTTGCTTGGATCCTCCAAGACCTGAAATTCCTAATACAGCGCAACAAGTGAAAATAGAACAGCCTGTCTGGATATTTATCATCCCTTCCAACTTACTTCAGATCCATGAGTTTTTTCCTAACTTGCATTGGTACCCAGGGGAAACCCTGGGAATACTGGGGTTCAAAAAAATCTACTCGTTGTCAGGGTTGCAATACCTACTGTTCAAAAATGCTGCTATAATATTAAGGTAATGTCTGCCATACCCATATTAGTTCCGTGAGCTTGGTACAGAGTGAAGGACTCGCTTTCTTCCAGGCCATCCTACACTCTGCATTGTATGAGTAACCACAACTACATCATTCTACCTAACAAATATCATATAATCCTTAACAAAATTACAGGACCAACTTACTGGTATGCTTCTCAAAAACTTTAAGCTTCAGCCAATGAAAATTCATCTTAAGAGGAACCTCTTCTCGGTTCCCAAATTTTATATTTGAGCCCTAATAAAATCTATGTGCACAGCTATTTTGTTGAATACAATATGAGATAGCTGCTTTACTGTCATCTAAAATATCTGTAATAATAAAGCGCTTTAACACTGATACACGACTGAGCCTTCCAACTCTCTTGATTCTCCATCTTTTTCTCTGTCTATCTGTTTCTCTGACTCCTTCTGTCTCTCTTTCTGTCTCTTTCTGTCTCTGTATTCATTGCCTGATTTCACCTTGTGTGTTTCAGATTCTTGACATTCCCAGTGATGGCATGGACTGAGGAACTAGGCTCTATACCATCTTTCCCTGTTTGGTATGCAGCAAATCTACACACTAGGGAGGAAGAAAAAAAAAGAATTCACATTTGAGGTCACATCATCAATCCAAGAAACACTCAGAACCTCAAGAACTCCTCTAATACTGTGGTTCAATACATTTGATAGACTCACATAATGCTCAGAGCAATATAGTTAGTCAGAGATGTCTGATGTAGCTGGAGTCCTCTATCTTAAAGATTTTCATGCTAACAGAGACAGACTTAAGTTTCTCATCTAATAAACTTTGAGGTTCTGCAATGGCCCACTGTGCAAGGACCAGAAAAATAAGTTGCCTGTCTCTCTATGGACTGTATAATTACAAATTTTGTTTTCATTGTAAAAGAGACTCAATTTATGAATTATAGTTTTCATTGCTATAATTTAAAGGGACAAAACTTTAAAATCTCAATATTATAAAAGCTACTAAATTTTTGGAACTTTTTATAAATCATTAAGCGAGAAGATTAATAGTTATCACATAAATGACTCAATTTTTATATATAATTAATTTTCAAATACAAACTTTATTTACCTTACTTTGTGTGTTTTCAAATTATACCTAATACAAGTAACTAAAAATAAGTAAATTACAATTAAAATCATGTATACTTAACAAGTGACCATCAAATAATATTTGATACCTGCTGAATATGTCATGTAATATGTTTAAGTGAAAATGATTCCTGTGATCTACTATCCATTTTAATTTTACTTACTGCTATTTTTTATACTTCTCAGATCTTTAATGTCAATATCTTAGTGTAGTTATATCAGCAGGTGCCTGGACAAGGTTTAGAAATTTGCTTCATATTAAAGAATAAGCAGGATTGAGATATAAATTTTACTATATAAAATAATCTGATTTGCAAAGATTTGCACTTGGACAGTGAACTGTTTATTCTGATTTCTTGAGTGGAATACTCCAATTATACTAATTTACATTTTAAGATTTTAAATTTAACTTCTATCTCTAGTTTTTAATCTATATTCAACAAATTCTACACAGTTGATAGAAATCAAGTAATTTCTACAAAGATGCTCTACACTATGCCAGCCCAGTTAGGATTCTTACACCAGAAACCCTCCCGCCCCCAACTTGGTAAAAGCTGATGTAATCCAGTATCATTGATGTAAATATTCTCAGTCTACTCAAATGGGATAGCAAACCAAATGCTTCTGATGAAAGCCACATAATTTTTATTTCTCCATAATATTGCCTAGTATACTATTTAGAGACCCAGAGAGTGAAGAAGAACACATCACCATTGGTTCTCAACAAACTGATAGAATATTATATACAAAAGCAAACCAAACCAAAGCAAAACAAAACTCCCTGGCAAATGGACAATATAACTATGTATATTGCCTATTACTATACAAAGATTAAAATAGTATGTTCTTCTTATTCTTTCCAAGCCATCATAATTTATACATGCCTCCTTTTATGAATTACAAGTTTTTATCCCTTCCCATTTAAAGAATTCTAAGACCGTATCAAACATTTCAGGAGGACATATAAGACAAACTGGGAATGCAGAATCAGTCTTCCTCCATCTTAGTCTTCAAAGACATCTTATTGTAAAGACAAACCTAGTTTACTCTTCTTTATAATTAAACCTGCCTCTTTAAAGAATTGGTTTATGCCTCACTTATAGCCTTAACTGCAATTATTTTTATTCGGCTTGTTCCATAAAATGATAAATATGACTTTGCTCAAAATGAAATAACATTCTTACAACTGTAATTTTATTTCAAAAGCTGTTATGACTATTTTATGATGACCTTGCAATTAGGTATTTGATTCAGGAGGTCATTATGATTAACATTACTTACGTTTTTCTCACTTACTGCCACCTATATTGCTGACCAAAATTTTCAGTAAATGGTTTATATTCTTCTTTCTTAGGGATTAAATTAAACCATTCATCTCCCACACAGAAAATAGTAATCATATTCACCCAAGAATATTTACCTTAAAACTTCTATATAACAGAAAATATATAATATTCATGCCAATCATTGTACTATCCTGGTTTATGTACCAGAAAATTATAATGCTATTTGTAGCTTATAACTTAGAAATCCCCACATACTATTTAATAGGTCAGAGCATCAGCTTTTTCTCCGATGATACTGTACACTGAAGCATTGCAAATGAAATAAAAGAAATGTATATCAAGCAAATACAAACAAAATATGTGTTTATACATCATGAATACACTTAGAAACTGTACAGTATAGATCAGCAGTGATTGCATCATTTATGGATTAACATATATAGAAATGCATGTCCCTAAAATAAAACATGTAACAATGACAGAACCATAAATTATTTTAGTGATATAATGCACAATAATGAAAAAGCTAATAAAGAAATTTGATATTTTTATTGCTTTTGAAGGACCGAATAAATTTTCCTACTATATGATTTAGACTCTTTTGTCCTGTTGTCTCATGTTCTCAGTATGTGGGATGAATTCCTATATATTACATAGAAAATCCAATATTTTATGGAAAATTATATCCTAGAAATTAAAATAATTTTACATTATGAAATGGTTAAGTTGGCGAATTCCTGGCCTTGGACATGTAATGGCCTGAGTTGAACCTCTACAAAAGAGGAATTTTCACCCAAGTACTAGAACAGAAATTAAAGAAGAAAAACAGGTCAGCTTAGAATATTCAGAAAGTTACAGAGAGTTGAAAACTTTGTCTAAAATGTATAAGGATAATACTATTGAAATATAAAATTTGTCAGAAGAAAAAGGACAATTGTCCCCTAAACACAACACACACACACACACACACAGACACACACACACACACACACTATGATCATGATTACTTCTGTATTTGAACATAGGCACTCACATATATAGACACAAATATATGAGAAAATTGAATTATTAAATTATAATTAATTGATATTTACATGCTTATATTTACTAAATTCTTAAAAAATCACACATATAATTAATCAGGATTTTGGAAAAAACAAAATGCAAGATATTCATAGAATCTGTGAAGTCAAGGTTTGCATTGTATATGTTTCCAATTTCAGAATCAAATTTTCCATGTAAAATCTTTACTCCAGACTTTCCTTCTTAGATGTACATACAGCAAGTAAAAACTGCTCACCTGACTCATAGTTTGTGCCAAAACTTCAGCTCAGTGAGTACTTTATGACGTCCTCAACTTTCTGAAATCCAGCATTAGCAAGAGGGGAATATTTCAACTCTAAGCTGAAGGCCAATATTTATGACTTCATCTCACTTATGAACTACAGTTTTCATTACATCTTCTGTGGCAGATATACCCCTAATTTTGGGAGACAATAACTTTTCAGGGACTATTTTGATAGCTAACTACCAAAGCTCATCATTAAATTCATGTGATTGTCTCCAAAGGGACATTCTAAACTGCTTGAAGAAGCTACAAACAATTAAATTCTCATGACCCCCTAAAGATTAACCATTTTGGAGTATACAAAGCATATTAAGGTGTCTGTGAGAGACTTTTGCAATGAAGTGTCTGTGATTTACTCTACTCCAAATATCTCTTAATCATACTATAGAAACGTTAGTCTACTATTAATTATCATATTCCAGCACTGCCCACTGCTATCACATTGGGCCAATATAATCACTCAGAAATTAAGGAATAACTGCTGAAGTGTTGTGGTAATATTTTGCACCAAAAATCATTCTGAAACTGCATTTAAAACTGCTTACAAATTAAATTGAATAATAATAAGGAAACAACATGGCACTGACCAAAACTTTGAACATTACCCTATTCATCATAGAATTTATATGCAAATATCTGTCCTTCACCAAAAAAAATTTTTTTCTCCATTAAACAATAGCTATGTCATGGATGTGTTTTTAATACAAATTTCCTTTAAGGGTCCTAGAGTATTCACAATTAATATTGATGAAAAATATTTTGAACATAATTTTTGTTTTAAGTAAGAAAAGATATTGGATAATGTAGCAAATTAATATTTACATCCTGGGCAAGAAGAATATTTCTGTGAGTCTTTAAAGATGTAGGAGTTACAAAATCAGTACAGTCCACATCAGACATCCAGGCTTTTCATTCAACAATAGGTTCAGTTCCCAGAATTCTCTGAATTTCAAGATTCAATTCAATGAATTACAATCACAAAAAGTTTTTCTAGCCTTGTCAATTTTTCCTGGATGTATAATGTGTTGATTTGAATGAGAAATATCACCATTGATGAAAATGAAAAAAAAAAACCTGTTGCCTGAAGTGCAAACTTATAGGTTCTTTGGAAAATTGATTGTGTTGAATGGGGTTTTGTTGGGATAAACATGAAGTAACATTTGGTTGAAGCAAATATAGGTGAAAAGCTAGGGTAGTTTTGTGAAGGAGTGTTTGACTGAAGCAGACACAGCTGAAAGGATGTTCTGTTAAAAACAAACATGTAAAAGTACAAGTGATGAATGATTTTTCATGAAAAACACTCATGGGTTGGTCTGTTGTGTATTGTATGGTTGACATCCATTTGTCAGGACTCTATAGAGAGAAAACACAAAATGTCTTCTGGTGCTGTTTTTTTGACTTATTTTTCTTTTGTGGAATTGGACTGATTGGCAAAGTTTTCAATTGAGAAAGACATACATGTTTAAGCATGACACAAAGTAAGACAAGATCTATGAAAGACACCTGATGTTTAGAGGTGGTATAAGTAGGACTCCATGAATAGTTACAAACCTGAACTTGGCTGGTTTATTTATGCAAGTTTGTTGGTAATGTGTTTTTGTTGTTATTTGCTTTGAAAGAGAAACACAGCCAAGAACTTTTCTTGGCATTCTTGTTAGACATGGTCTCTCCTGTTGCTCGACTTGTGTAGAGGATGAATTCTGGCTCTCTCTGTTAGGTAGTGTCACTGTTGTTGACTTATGTTTTTTCTCAGATCTACTGAACTGTACTGATGAAATAATTGTGAAGTGTATAGGAATGGAGGAGGCTGTCTTTATAAATGTGTGAAATGAACTCCTAATTTCTGTGTGTGTGTGTGTGTGTGTGTGTGTGCGCGTGTGTGTGTGTGTTTAATATTTTTTTTGTATTTTTTCGTTTTTCTTTTCTTTTATTGGAAATTTTCTTTTTTTATATATTTCAAATGCTATCCCATTTCCTGGTTTACTGTCTGGAAGCACATGCATTCTATTCCCCCTCCCCCTGCTTACATGAGGGTACACACCACAACCCACACATTCCCTGCCATCTCCCCACCTTGGAAATCCCCTACAACAATGAATCAAGCTTTCAATTTTTTAAACAACACAGATGAGAGTTGCTCTAAAGAACCAATTTTAAATATGTTTATTTCTCTCATTTTTCACTGTCTCTGCTGGTTGGTAGGATAAAAAGGAGGTTAATGTGTTTAAGAACCATCATTCAAAATAGGCTTTAAAAAAGTAAAGTTAGAATTGCTCATTTTTCAAGCTGTTTGGAAAGGATTGTATTGGGTATCACTGAAGTAGAAAGCTTTGCATTAGGAGGGTATTGATGATCACCTCTTTGTTTGTAAAGAGATGAATACTCAGCTCACTATTTCTGATTCCATTGCTCTTTTTATACTCTTCTGCTTCCCAAGCATGATGAACAGTCTATAAGGATATAAATGTCCAAATAATCTCTCCCTTCTTAAAGATGTTTGCAGTTATGCTGTATATTAGCAGAAAAATATTGAAGGTTGAAATATTTACCACAGAGAAGGATGGATGTAACTGACCATATTTGTTTTGGAACAAATGTTAGAGAGTTAAGAACTTTAAATTAGAAAAGCAGATGAGTGCTCTAAACAGATTTTAATGAACTAATGTACGTGTAATCTGTAAAACTGATCTAAAGAGAACTAAGTGGACTTTAACAATTGGCTCAAGAGTTTTAAAATTACTCAGGAATTATAGCAGCAACTGTGATAAAAGTCATTTTTGTCATGCTGAGTGAGACAGGGGACTAGCATAATGCTTCTCCGACAGGTACTCCTTAGTATCTACAAGAAACGGTTTCAGGTAATGCGAGCCAAACAATAGACAAAGCTCTGAGGCTCTTATGAAATAGTTAGTTGAAGGCCCTAAAAATATAAGAAGTCCATAGTAAGAATAATAGAGTCAAATAACCTGGACACCTGGAAGTTAACCGGAAATGAGCCACAAACCAAATGCAAAACACCTGTTTCACCAAGGACCCTAGCACCTATGTAACAGACAAACAGCTTAGTTTCTATCTCTGGGCTATCTATAAAGCAGTAGTCTGACTGTGGATTCAGATTCCTAACATTGCTTTCTTGGATGGATTCAGTGGTAGAGTACTGCCATAATACTACAAAGAATTGGCATGATTGTGTAGAGGAAGCCGCTGGTAGTGTCCACAACACTTAACAGAGTATAAATGGGTTTGAGGAGAGAGAAACTATGAGGGGACACCAGGAAGGACATCACATAAAATGTAAAAATGATAGAAAAATGAAAATTAGAGAAGGAGAGAGAGAGAACAGAATGAAGAAAGAAATGGAGAAAAAAAGAAAGAAATGTAACAAAGAAATAAAGATTGAAAAGAAAGAAGGAGGAAAGAAAAAATGTAAGAAAGAGAGAGAAAGAAAAGAAACAAACAAACAAACAAACAAAGAAGAAACTATCAGGATCTTTAGTATGAGTAAGCTATTGGGCATAAACCATATATCTCAATAAAGGAAATAATAATAAAAACATTGTTCCAGCCAGAGACCCATGCTATTTGCACCTGTTCCTGCAGTGAAGCCTCTTTTCTGGATTCCTATCTGCACACCTCTAGCCCCCCAGTTGCTCCACCACATCCATGTTCACATATGAGACTGCAAACAGTGACCCAATACCTGGAATATCCAAGCATCCTGGAACCAAGAAACAAAGGTATCCTGCCTAGCCACAGACTCTCACTCCTCCTTGATTGTACCTGTGCCTGAAGCAGAATCTTTGCCCCCTGGACATCCTCCCACTCACACCACATCCAGATGAAGCCCAGCAACCAGGAGTTCATCAAAATATCACAAGATCACCAGATCACAGAACTGTGGGAACACAGGCTCACAGGAGAGGCAATTTCCAGCCAGAGACAGATAGGCCAGTTAACAACAGAGATAATTAGAGTGTGAGAGGCAAGGAGAAGAACAAAAGCAACAGAAACAACATTGCTTCAAAAGGTCAGAACTCTGTTACCAAAAAAGAAAAAAAAAAAAACAAACAGTCCTGCATCCCTCACACCTGAAAACCAAGATTTAGATCTAAATTCTCAGCTCATGAAATGGTATAGGACTTGAAGAATAATAAACACTCCCTTAAAGAATTACAGGAAATCACTGGTAAGCAAACAAGAGCCCTAAACGAGGAAACACATGAATCCCTTAAAGAAAAACAGAAAAAAATTCAAACAGGTGAATGAATAGAAGAAAAACATCCAGGATTCAAAAATGGAAACAGAAAAGTTAAAAAACACACAAAGGGTGACAACACTGGATATGGAAAACCTAAGAAAGAGAGCAAGAGACAAAGATATAAGCATTACCAACAGAATAAAAGAGATAGAAGAGAGACCTTCAGGTGCAGAAATACAATACATTGAAACAAGAGTCAAACAAAATGAAAAAAAAAAAAAAAAGCAAAAGAACTCCTAACTCAAAACATTCAAGAAATCCAGCATACAATGCAAAACCCAAATCTAAGAATAATAGGTATAGTAGAGAGATAAAATTCTCAACTCAAAAGGCCAGAAAATATCTTCAACAAAATTATTGAAGAACTGGAAAATATCATCCTAAGAGAGGTAACTCAATCACAGAAAAACACGCATGGTATGCCTCATTGATCAGTGGATATTAGCCCAAATGCTTGAATTGCCCTAGATGCACAGAACACATGAATCTCAAGAATAATAACCAAAATGTGAATGCTTCACTCCTTCTTTAAAAGGGGAACAAGAATATCCTTGGCAGGGAATAGGGAGGTAAAGTTTAGAACAGAGGCAGAAGCAACACCCATTCAGAGCCTGCCCCACATGTGGCCCATACATATACAGCCACCAAACTAAATAAGATGGATGAAGAAAAGAAGTGCAGGATGACATGAACTGGATATAGATCTCTCCTGAGAGACACACCCAGAATACAGCAAATACATAGGTGAATGCTAGCAGCAATCACTGAACTGAGAACGGGACCCCAGTTGAAGGAATCAGAGAAAGGACTGGAAGAGCTTGAAGGGGCTCGAGACCCCATATGAACAACAATGCCAACCAACCAGAGCTTCCAGGAACTAAGCCACTACCCAAAGACTATACAAGGACTGACCCTGGGCTCCAACCTCATAGGTAGCAATGAATAGCCTAGTAAGAGCACTAGTGGAAGGGGAAGCCCTTGTTCCTGCCAAAACTGAACCCCCAGTGAATGTGATTGTTGGGGGGAGGGTGGGGTGGGGAAGCCCATATAGAAGGGGAGCAGGAGGAGTTAGGGGGATGTTGGCCTGGAAACCGGGAAGGGGAATAACAATCGAAATGTAAATAAGAAATACTCATTAATAAAGATAAAAAAATTAATGAAGAAAATTTCCCTAACTGAAAGCAAGAGATGACCAGAAGTATTCAAGAAGCCTATGGAAAACCAAATGTATAGGACCAGAAAAGAAATTCCTCTGATCACATAATAATTAAAACACCAAATTCATCAAAAAAGAAAGAATAATGAATGTTGTAATGGAAAAAGGTCAAGTAACATATTAAGGCAGACTAATCAGTATTACACCAGAATTCTCAACAGAGACTCTAAAAGCCAGAAATTCTTGGGCAGATGTTCTATAAACTCTAAGAGAACAAAAGTGCCAGCCCAGTCTAATATATCCAGCAAAAACTCAATTACCATAGATGAAGAAATAAAAGGATTTCAAGACAAAACCAAATTTTAACAATATCTTTCCACTAATCCAGCACTACAGAGGAAGCTAGAAGGAATACAAGGTGGCAAACTACACCCAAAAAGATGCAAGAAATTAATCTGCCTTCGACACACTCAAAAGAAGTGAGGCACACACACATAATTCTACTTTTAACAACCAAAATAACAGGAAGCAACAATCATTGGTGTCTAATATCTCTAAACATCAGTGGACTTAATTCCCCAATGAAAAGGCACAAGCAAACAGACTGGTTATGTAAAGAGGACCCAGCATTTACGTGCCCAAAGGAAATACACCTCAGTGACAAAGGCAGACACTACTTCAAAGTACAAGGCTGGAAAATGTTTTCCAAGGCAATAGACTAAGAAACAAGCTGGATTAGCTATTCTAATATCCAAGGCAATAGACTAAGAAGCAAGTTGGAATAGCTATTCTAATATCCAATAAAATGGATTTTCCACAAAAATTTGTCAAAAAAGATTGAGGACACTAAATATCATCAAAAAAGAATCCACCAATCTGAACTCTTAATTCTGAATATCTATGCCACAAATGCAAAGGCATACACATTTATAAAAGAAATATTACTGAAGCTCAATAACACACAATGGTTCTCACAAAATAAGAGTAGGAAATTTCAACAGACTATTCTCATAGTGAATAGATCATGAAAACAGATTCTAAACAGAGACAGAGTAAATGTAATAGACGTTATGAAGCAAATGGATTCAACAGATAGTCAACAGCTTTCACCCTAAAAGAACAGATTGTACTTTCTTCTCAGAACTTCATCATGCCTTCTCAAATATTGACCATGTAATCAGACATAAAACAAACCTCAACAGATAAAAGAATTTTGAATTAATATCATGTATTCTATTGGACTCCACGAACAAAGGCTGGTCTTCCACAACAACAAAAAAAAAACAGAAAGCCCACATACACAAAGAAGCTGAACAACTTTATATTCAATGAATACTTGGTCAGGTGAAAGGTAATGATAAAAGTAAAGACTTTTTAGAATTTAATGATAATGAAGGCAAAACATACTCAAACTTATGGGACACAATGAAAACAGTGCTAAAAGGAAAGTTCATAGCACTGAGTGACTCTATAAAGAAGTCAGATATATCATAAACAAGAATTTATCAACATATCTGAAAGCTCTGGGAAAAAAAGAAGCAAAAAACCTCCAAGAGTATTAGGCAGCAGCAAATAATATAATTCAGGGCTGAAATCAACCAAGCAGAAATTAAGATAACTATACAAAGAATCAAGAAAACTAGAAGCTAGTTCTTTGAAAAAATAAAGTAGATAGATAAAACATTAGCCAAATAAACAAGAGGGCACAGAGAAAGTATCCAAATTAACAAAGTCAGGAATGAAATGGGAGACATAATACAAACTGAGCAAATTCAAAAAAAATAATCAAACTCTATTAACAGATTTGTCTAGTTTCACCAAATTTAGAAAATATAAATGAAGTGGATGCTTTTCTGGAATGATACCAGGTATCAAACTTAATTCAGGGTCAGATAAATCACCTAAACGTTCACATAGCAACTAAATCATTACTGGACTCCAAACCAAAAAATTCCAGAGCCAGATGGATTCAGTGCAGAATGTTATCAGACCTTCAAAAGGAAACCTAATACCAATACTGCTCAAACTATTCCACAAAATAGAAACAGAAGGAACACTACCCAACCTTTCTGTGAAGTCACAGTTATGCCGAAATCTAAACCATACAAACACCTAACAGAAGGAGAACCTCAGACCAACATCCCTTATAAACATCGGTGGAAAACACTCAATAAAATTTTTGCAAACTGAATACAAGAATGCATCAAAATGATCATTCACAAACAACAAATTGACTTCATCTCAGGAATGCAGAGATGGTTCAATATATGGAAATCCAACAATGTAATACACAATATAAACAAAATCAAAGAATAAAAGGTACATGATCATCTTAGGACATTTTCAAAAGGCCTTTGACTAAATAAAACATCCCTTCATTTTGAAAGTCTTGGAGATGGGTTGGGGATTTAGCTCAGTGGTAGAGCGCTTGCCTAGCAAGTGCAAGGCCCTGGGTTCGGTCCCAGCTCCGAAAAAAAGAAAAAGAAAAAGAAAAAAAAAAGAAAGTCTTGGAGATATCAGGAATTCAAGATACATACCTAATTATAATAGGAGCAATATACAAAAAATCTATAGCCATCATCAAACTAGAAAGAAATTCAAAGCAATCCCAATAAAATCAGGGACAATACAACAGTGCCCACTGTCCATCCCTATTCCATATGGTTCTAGCCAGACCAATTACACAGCAAAAGGAGATCAGAGTGATACAACTTGTAAATGATGGAGTCAGATGATGTGGATATATATATATATATATATATATATATATATATATATATATATATGGTTACTAATGTAGCTTGATATAAAATTAACTCTAACAAATCAGTACTCATCCTTCACTTAAACGATTGATGGGCTGAGTAAGAAATTAGAAATTAGGGAAGCAAAATCCTTCAGAATAGTCACAAATTGTATAAAATATCATGGAGTGACACTAACAAAGCAAGTGAAAAATCAGTATGACTAGAACATCAAATCCCTAAAGAAAAATAATTGAAGTAGACTTCAAAAAATGAAAAGATCTGCTCATAGATTGGAGGTTTAATATAGGAAAAATTGCTAGGTTACCGAATGCAATCTACACATTCAATCCAATCCCCCTCAAAATCTAAACACAATTTTTCCTAGAGATAGAAGGAACAATCCTAAAATTCTTTGAAAAAACAAAAAGCCAGGATAGTGAAACCCATTCTCAACAATAAAAGAACTTCTGGAGGAATCACCATCCCTGACCTCAATCTGTACTATATCAAGAGAAGAGGAGTTAGGAACTCTAGAGACCACCTCCAGTAGATAGGAATGGCCCCATTGAGGAATGAGCCCAATAACACATCCTAAAGTTTTTAACACAGAAATGTTCCTGTACAAATGAAAGTAATGGAAAAGAAAATGAAGCAGAGACTGAAGGAAGGGCTATCTGGGGACTAAACCACCTTGGGAGCTATCATGTCTGCAGATACCAAACCCTTTTGCTATTGCTGTTGCGAAGAGGTACTTGCCTGCAGGAAACTGATTTAGCTGTTCCTTAGAGGGTTCAGCCAGCAACTGACCAAGGCAAATGTGGATGCTTGGGGTCAACCATCAGACTGAGCTCAAGGACCCCAGTGGTGAAGCTGTCAGATGAACTGTAGGAGGTGAGGGGGTTTGTAACCTCATATGGTTGGCCAGAATACCCAGTGTTCGTGGGGATCTAGATTAACCAAGGAGTGTTCAGGGAGGGATCCATGGCTCAAGATACATATTTCGCAGAGGGATGGCGTTGTTTGACATCAATGGGATGGGAGGCCCATGGCCTTATGGAGATGTGATACCCCAGAGCAGGGGGATTCTGGAGATGTTGGGAAGGATAAGTTTAGTGGGTTGGGGACCACCCTCATAGAGTCAAAGATGAGGGGAGAGAGGGCAGATATGGGAGGTGTTTTATTAATGGGTAACTGGGAAATGGGATATTGAGACACAAATAAATGGGATAATTTATTATAAAAAATGATAAAAACTTCACTTATGTGAAAAGTACAAAGTTTTGACTATTTTCTGCCACATCTTGAAAATTCACGTGAAACATAAATTAAGTTTCATGGGTCAAAATTTTTGGCCCAGGAATATTAAAATTGGAATAAAATCAACACCATAGTAACTTAACTACCAGTAGAGTGAAAAATGGCAGTTAAGGCAGGAACCACCACAAAATGTAATGTTTGGACAGATAAGATGTATAAGAGAACTTATCACTATGAGCAAGGTATAGAACAAGATCAGTGACGTTGGAAGGGAATATCCTGATTCTTTGTTGAATTTTGTGTAATTTTCTTAGGGCAAGACTCTTTGGGTTAAGGTTATAGTATTTATAAAAGAAAATTTGAGTTGTTGCTAGCTCATGAATTTTAATATCTTTAAAATTCCCCACATGGTACCACATAGTTGATATCTGTAAGGTTGAATGTCAAGCTGCATATCTTATTTTGTCTTATAATACATGTATTGTTTCATTTGGAAGATTGACAATCAAGACAAAGTGAGTCACTGAATCTTCCCATAAACTTTTAGACTTATGGGGTATATGCAGTATATATCACAGTTTCCATGGAAAGCCATAAGACGTCACCTCAAATATCTATGGAATAGAATGCAAAATTGCAGTGTAGAAAGTGAAATATGAGTTGTGAGATTGTTGACATACTAAAATATCTGAACCACTAACAGGGAGTAAGAAGAGTGTTAGAGAAAACTTGTTATGCTTAAAAATGGTACTTGTGTAATGATCTATGCCCTTGAACTGAAGTCCAAGATAATAAATATGGACAGTCTTTATTGATAGTCCTGCCTAGGTTTTGTATGGCTTTGATCCAATAATTCTTTACCAGGTTCCTACTTCATACTGGAAATAGAAGTTTTATTCTTTACTGTACTCTATTGGAAGAATTAAAATGAGTTTGGATATTAAATCAGATCACAGTTAAGAAACCAACTTATGTCTCAGAAGAAATTATAGATGTTGGACTTTGGAACTATTCTGAGATTCTTATTTTGTATTAGCTCTAATTTGAAAAGACACTGTGTAATAATTTAGTACACAGGCCACTATCCAGTAAATACAAGCATAGGACTTGTTTCTAATACTTCTGTTGGTTTATTCTGCACATATTTTGTGGAACGTACTCTCCTTTTGTGATGCTCACTGATTTACTGCCTTTACACAGTGTAGGCCTTTTATACTCATCCTCTTAATTCTTCAAAACTGCATTTGCACCTCTGGTATGTACTTTTGGCAACAGATAAAACTGAAATGCTTATTAAAATTTAACTATAAGGTTAGTGACTCCTACAAGGATATTCTTGAATCTTTACCAAAAATTACTGAGAGATTAACATACTACATCTTGATGATAGTAGGACTTGTTTCCAAATTTTCTCAGATATTCCCACCCCTTTAATTTTAAAAATTCATCAAGTTTTCTTTGTGTTGCTATAGTTTTCTTTGTTGTAGTGTGAGACACTGAATGTGTTTATCCTAATTGATTCTCACAGAGTTACAGCAAAGTGAATCTATTCTTTCACTACTTGCTCTCAAATACTATTAAAATTTTGGGAAGCATTTGGAATTCATAACTATTAGCACCCTCCCACTAGACTGGTGTAATATTATCTGACTTGAACTTGCATAGGTCTTGTGTATGCTGACACATAATAACTTCATGAATAGATTTATCACACGCACACACACATATAAATTAAACAGGAACTGAATTGCAAGGTTGATGTGTAGTCATTTGTACTCGTTGTTCAGTACTGTCATATGCTATTTTTGAGAGAAAAGGAAACATCCATGAACACTGGTTATAATAAAACTGACTGTCATTACAAATTACTTATGCAATATTGTGGCAAATATCAGAAAGAGTCATGCAAATATCACGATTTACAGATAATATGATACTATACATAAGTGACCCCAAAAATTCCACCAGAAATCTCCTAAATTTGACAAACGACTTTAGTAAAGTGGTTACACATAAAATTAACTCAAAGTAATCAGTAGCCTTTCTCTATTCAAAGGATAAACAGGCTGAGAAAGAAATTAGGGAAACAATACCCTTCATAATAGTCACACATAACATAAAATACCTCTGTGTGACACTAAGGAAGCAAGGGAAAGATCTGTCTGGCAAGAACTTCAAGTAGTTGAGGAAAGCAATTGAAGAACTCAGAAGATGGATAGACCTCCCATGCTCATAGATTGGCTGGATTGATATTGTAAACATGAACATTTGTGCAAAGCAATTTAAAGATTCAATGTAATCCCTATCAAAATTCAAACTCAATTCTTCATAGAGTTTGAAAGAGCAATTAGAAAGTTTATTTGGAATAACAAAAGACCCAGGATAGTAAAATACATCCTCCACAACATAAGAATTTTTGGGGAAATCACCATCTCTGACTTTAACTGTATAACAGAGCAATAGTGATAAAAACTGTACTAGTACAGAAACGGGTAGGTCAATGGGTCAATGGAATAGAATAGAAGACACAAAATGAACTGACACAACTATGGTCACTTGATCTTTGACAAAGGAGCTAAAACTATCGAATGGAAAAAAAGATACCATTTTCAACAAATTGTGCTGGTTCAACTGGGAGTCAGCATATAGAAGAATGCAAATATAACCATTCTTAATGCCCTGTACGAAGCTCAGGTCCAAGTGAACCAAGGACCTCCAAATAGGCCAGATATGCTCAAACTATTAGATGCAAAATTGGTGAAGAGCCTTGAAAGCATGGGCACAGGGGAAATTTTCTGAACAAAAGACAATTGGCTTATGCTCTAAGATGAAGAATTCATAAATGGTATCTCATAAAATTGCAAAGCGTATATAAGGCAAATAATACTATCATTGGGACAAAACAGCAACCAACAAGTTAGAAAAACGTCTTTATCAATCTTACTTATGATAAGGCTAATATCTAATATATACAAAGAAATCTAGAAGTTAGACGCCAGAGAATCAAATGACCTTGTTAAAAATAGGGTACAGAGCTAAAAATGAATTCTCAGCTGAGGAATATCGAGTAACTGAGAAGCAACTAAAGAAATTTTCAACATCTGTAGTCATCAGGGAAATGCAAATCAAAACAACCCTGAGATTCTACCTCACACCAGTCAGAATAGCTATGATCAAATACACAGGTGTGAACAGATGTTGGCAAAGATGTGGAGAAAGAGGAATACTCCTTCACTGTGGGTGAAATAAAAAGCTGGTACAATCATGATGGAAATCATTCTGAAGGTTTCTTAGAAAATTTGACATAGTACTATCTGAGGACCAAGCTATACCACTACTGAGCATATACCCAAACTAGGCTGCAACATAAAACAAGGACACTTCCTCCACTATGTTCATATCAGCCTTATTTGTAAGCCAGAAGTTGGAAAGAACTGAGATGTCCCTCAGCAGAGATATGAATACAGAAAATGTGGTACATATAAACAATTGAGTACTACTGAGATATTAAAAAGAATGACTTCATGAAAATCATAGGCAAATAGTTGGAACCAGAAAATATCCTGAATGAGGTAACCTAATCGTACCACACACACACACACACACACACACACACACACACACACACACACAAACAAACAAAAACAAAAAAACCATAGTATTCACTCACTGATAAGTGGATATTAGCCCAAAAGCTTGGATTACCCAAGATACAATCTACAGACTACATGAAGCTGAAGAAGGATGACCATAGTGCAGATCCTTCAGTACTTCCTAAAGGGGATAACAAAAATATTTATAGGAGGATATATGGAGACAAAGTTTGGGGCAGAGACTGAAGAAATGGCCTTAAGTGCCTGCCCAACCTGGGGATCCAGTCCATATACATACAGCCACCAAACATACTCAATATTGGGGATGCCTAGAGATGCATGCTAACAAGAGCTTGATATAGTTGTCTCCTGAGAGGCTCAGCCAGATCAAGACAAATTCAGATGTAGGTACTCAGAGCCAACCATGGAACTGAGAATTTGCTCCCCATTGGAGGAGTTAGACAAAGATTAAAGGAGGTAAAGAGATTTGCAACCCTCTTTAAATACAATAACACTAACCAACCAGATCTCCTTGGGACTAAACCATCAACCAAAGAATATATCTGGAAAGACCCATGTTTCCAACTGCATATATAGCAGAGAGTGGCCTTTTTGGGCATCATGGGAGAAGCCCTTGGTCCTGCAAAGGCTACATCCCTCAGTGTATGGGAATGTCAGGGCAGGAGGCAGGAAAGGGTGTGTGGGTGGGTGGGAAAACACCCTTTTAGAAGAAGGGGAGAGGGATGTGATAGGGGTTTATGGATGGGAAACCAGGAAAAATGATAACATTTGAAAGGTAAATTAACAAAAAATTTCCAATAAAAGTATTAAAAACAAAGATGGAAAAAGCTTTCTTTGAGAAAAGAAACAAAAGAGTGTTTCATGAAGTTTTCATACAGTATAAAAAGCATAAAAGTGTACATATTATATAACAAGGTATATATGTAGTTTCACAAAATATATTCACTATTACTGGTAAACATCCATACACATTAAAATTTCAAATATGTTATTCTGACAACTAATGATCATTAAATTTATCAATATCGCATACATAATGACACACAAATGCTTTCTTATTTTAATTAAGTTGTTGAAGAACACTCAGAAATGTATTCTGTGTACAAACTTACACCAAGTGACAATTCAATTAAAGTAGGTGATTCAAACTAACAAAACATCATTTAATTAAAAAGCCACAAATTAATATTAAATGAAGAGAAAACAGGTAAAGAATGCCTAGTTGTGGTTGGAGACTTAGCTCAGAGGTAGAGCACTTGCCAAGTAAGCACAAGGCCCAGGTTCAGTCCTCAGCTCCGGAAAAAGAAAAGAAAAGAAAAAAAAGAAATTAACTTTTGTTGTTAGGACAAAATGACAACCAACAGATTGGGAAAAGATCTTTACAAATCCTACAACATATAGAGGGTTTACATCCAAACTATACAAAGAACACAAGAAGTTAGACCTCAGGGAGATAAATAACCCTAATAAAAAATTGGGTTCAGAGCTAAACAAAGAATTCACAGCTGAGGAATGCCGAATGGCTGAGAAACACCTAAAGAAATGTTCAACATCTTTAGTCATAAGGGAAATGCAAATCAAAACAACCCTGAGATTTCACCTCACACCAGTGAGAATGGCTCAGATCAAAAACTCAGGTGACAGCAGATGCTGGCGAGGATGTAGAGAAAGAGAACACTCCTCCATTGTTGGTGGGATTGCAGACTGGTACAACCATTCTGGAAATCAGTCTGGAGGTTCCTCAGAAAATTGGACATTGAACTGCCTGAGGATCCAGCTATACCTCTCTTGGGCATATACCCAAAAGATGCCCCAACATATAAAAAGACACGTGCTCCACTATGTTCATAGCAGCCTTATTTATAATAGTCAGAAGCTGGAAAGAACCCAGATGCCCTTCAACAGAGGAATGGATACAGAAAATGTGGTACATCTACACAATGGAATATTACTCAGCTATCAAAAACAACGAGTTTATGAAATTCGTAGGCAAATGGTTGGAACTGGAAAATATCATCCTGAGTAAGCTAACCCAATCACAGAAAGACATACATGGTATGCACTCATTGATAAGTGGCTATTAGCCCAAATGCTTGAATTACCCTAGATGCCTAGAACAAATGAAACTCAAGACGGATGGTCAAAATGTGAATGCTTCACTCCTTCTTTAAAAGGGGAACAAGAATACCCTTGGCAGGGAAGAGAGAGGCAAAGATTAAAACAGAGACTGAAGGAACACCCATTCAGAGCCTACCCCACATGTGGCCCATACATATACAGCCACCCAATTAGACAAGATGGATGAAGCAAAGAAGTGCAGACCTACAGGAGCCGGATGTAGATCGCTCCTGAGAGACATAGCCAGAATACAGCAAATACAGAGGCGAATGCCAGCAGCAAACCACTGATATGAGAATAGGACCCCCGTTGAAGGAATCAGAGAAAGAACTGGAAGAGCTTGAAGGGGCTCGAGACCCCATATGTACAACAATGCCAAGCAACCAGAGCTTCCAGGGACTAAGCCACTACCTAAAGACTATACATGGACTGACCCTGGACTCTGACCTCATAGGTAGCAATGAATATCCTAGTAAGAGCACCAGTGGAAGGGGGAAGCCCTGGGTCCTGCTAAGACTGAACCCCCAGTGAAGTAGACTGGGGGTGGGGAGGGCGGCAATGGGGGGAGGGTTGGGAGGGGAACACCCATAAGGAAGGGGAGGGGGAGGGGGTGTTTGCCCGGAAACCGGGAAAGGGAATAACACTCGAAATGTATATAAGAAATACTCAAGTTAATAAAAAAAAAATTCATGTGACAGCAAATGCTGGCAAGGATGTGGAGAAAGAGGAACACTCCTCCATTGTTGGTGGGATTGCAGACTGGTACAACCATTCTGGAAATCAGTCTGGAGGTTCCTCAGAAAATTGGACATTGAAATACCTGAGGACCCAGCTATACTTCTCTTGGGCATATACCCAAAAGATGACCCAACATATAATAAAGACACGTGCTCCACTATGTTCATAGCAGCCTTATTTATAATAGCCAGAAGCTGGAAAGAACCCAGATGCCCTTCAACAGAGGAATGGATACAGAAAATGTGGTAAATCTACACAATGGAATATTACTCATCTATGAAAAACAATGACTTTATGAAATTCATTGGCAAATGGATGGAACTGGAAAATTTCATCCTGAGAGATGTAACCCAAACACAGAAAAACACACATGGTACGCATTCATTGATAAGTGGCTATTAATCCAAATGCTTGAATTACCCTAGGTGCACAGAACACATGATACTCAAGAAGGATGACCATAATGTGAATGCTTCACTCCTTCTTTAAAAGGGGAACAAGAATACCCTTGGGAGGGAATAGGGAGGCAAAGTTTAGAACAGAGGCAGAAGCAACACCCATTCAGAGCCTGCCCCACATGTGGCCCATACATATACAGCCACCAAACTAGATAAGAAGGATGAAGCAAAGAAGTGCAGGCCAACAGGAACTGGATTTAGATCTCTCCTGAGAGGCACAGCCAGAATACAACAAATACATAGGCGATTGCCAGCAACAAACCACTGAACTGGGAGTGGGACTCCTGTTGAAGGAATCAGAGAAAGGACTGAAAGAGCTTGAAGTGGCTCGAGACCCCATATGAACAACAATGCCAACCAACCAGAGCTTCCAGGAACTAAGCCACTACCCAAAGACTATACAAGGACTGACCCTGGGCTCCAACTTCATAGGTAGCAATGAATAGCCTAGTAAGAGCACCAGTGGAAGGGGAAGCCCTTGGTCCTGCCAAGACTGAACACCTAGTGAATGTGATTGTTGGAGGGAGGGTGGTAATGGGGGGAGGATGGGGTGGGGAAGCCCATTAAGAATGGGAGGGGGAGGGGTTGGGGGATGTTGGCCTGGAAACCGGGAAGGGCAATAACAATTGAAATGTACATAACAAATACTCAAGATAATAAAGATATAAAAGAATGTCTAGTGTTCTTAATAAATACACAGTTTATTATAAATGTGATATAGCATAAATATATTGGAAAGAACATTGGAGATGCCAGTTATAATTATAGGTGTAGACAATCTCATGATCCTTTGATAGTGTTTATATGACTAAAGTATTTAATGTAATAGATATAACATGTATGTCAAAATTCACTCTTACAATGATATCTTCAAAGTCAAAATTTACAGTTAATAACCCGCTGTACTTCCTAGTAAGAAACATTTTTACATGCCCATTAGAAATGCAGTACCAAAGTTTAAACATAATGTATTCTTAAAATATTGTGGTGGAAAATCAAGACATGCACAAAAATAAAACACATCAAATAGTGTTCCTGTTAAAGTTTTCAATCTTTTCAATTGTTGAGTTAATGCAAAACACAGTCTAGGTCTTTATAGATGATACCTCTTAAAGGTTAACATAGGTAGGAACCTATGTATCCAGGAATATTTACCACCTCCTAAAAACACAAAGAAGTATAGCAAATAACTTTTCAATATCCTATATCTCTTTCTGTGATGTGAAGAAACTCAGGGAGTATGTCAATCCCAATATTTAATGAGTGGATTTTGTTAAGAAATTTCTAAAATCCCAACAGCACAACTTATGGATTCCTATAATTGCTGCTACAAATGATATTCTGTTCTTTCACATGTGTCCTGAACAGTAAGATAAGGTTCATTGTGAAATCCAGTGAATAATTTCTACTTTTTTCCTCTAAAAACATAATATGAGTTGTTAGATGAAATGAGAATATGACCCAGCTCATTGAAATTTCACAAAATTTTGTATCCAGCTACATTTATCTTCAGTGCAAATTAAATTACTGCCATCATATAAAAATATAGATTTTAAATAGTCTAACTCAATAAAAATTAATTTTATCTAAGTGAGATTTGGTAAGTTAAGGCAGACACAATAGGTAATTTTACACCAAATAATTAATGGGTTCATGGAAGAAAAAAAGTTGTTCTATAACTTAAATCAAGACAAGTATAGTATTTTCAAGAAACTTGTTTAAAACATATAATCTGCTATAAAATGTGAAAAGCATTATGTAAAATGAGACTGTAGCAAACATAGATATCACAGGGAAGGACACAAAATTTACTTGATCGATTGTTTTCCTGGAGGTAAGAGGATGTATGTTCAATCTTAAAAGCTCAAATAAAAAATAACTAGTGTGTTCTCGTGTATTCTTTAAAAACTTACAATTTTTTCATTATAAAATAACTATATCAGTTCCCACACTCTCAGTTATATTTGCAAACACATACACATATATAGTTGTACATGAGATATAATATATGTGTTTATAGAAAATATACCATAGCTATATAAATATATACACATATGATATACCATTCATATGATATATAGAAACATATATCTAAAATATAAATCCAAATAATTACTATATGTTATTGGCATAACACCTTTTCACAAATCCAGCCATATACAATATAATAGATGGAAATTTTCAACACAGGGAGGAAAACTATGCAAAAGAAAAAGGAAGGAAATAATCTTTCAAAAAATCTAAAAGGAGATGGCCAAACAAACATAATTCTAATTACAAAAAAAAACTGATAGGAAGCAAAAATCATAGGTCCTTAATATCTCTTAATATCATGGACTCAATTTCCCAATAAAATGACGTAGACTATCAGACTGGATATGTAAACAAGACCCAACACTTTAGTGCATACAGGAACTATAGCTCAGTGATGAAGATAGACACTACCTCAGAATAAAAAAGAAAATTCTAAGCAAATGGTCCCAAGAAACTAGCTGGAATAGCTATTCTAATAATGAATAAAATCATTTTATAACAAAAAATTAAAAGAAATATTAGGAAGGACACTTCATACACATCAAATGATGAATCTGCCAAGATGAACTCTCAATTTAGAACATCTATGTTGTGAACAAGGGCAAACACATCCATAAAAGAAACTTTACTAAGGCTCAAAGCAAACATGGCACCTCACAAAATAATAGTGGGAGATTCAAACAGCCCAATCTCATCCATGCACAGATTATGAAAACAAAAAATAATCAGTGACAAAGTAAAAATAATAGAAATTATGAAACAAATGGAATGAGCAGATATTCATAGAACATTGTATCCTTAAACAAAAGGACATATATTCTTCTCAGCACCTCATGGTATCTTCTCCAAAGTTGACCATATATTCAGTCACAAAACCGGCCTCTACAGATACAAGGAAATTGAAATAATGCTATGTATCCTAACAGATAAACATGGAATAATGAAGTCTTCAATAAAAGCAAGTACAACAGAAAACCCACATACACATAGAAGCTGGACAACAATTTACACAATAATAACTTGGTTAGGAAGAAATAAGAAAGAAATTAAAGATTTTTTAGAGTTTATCGAAAATGAAGACACAATATCCCAAACTTATGGGACACAATGAAAGCAGTTCTAAGAGGACAACAGGTATCTCTGAGTGCCTCCAAAAACAAACTGGAGAGAGTGTGTATACTAGCAGTTTGACAGCACACCTAAAAGCTTTGGAACAAAAAGAAACAAATAAATGCAAGAGAAGTACATGGCAGGAAACAATCAAAGACAAGGCTGAAACCAACCAAGTAGAAACAGAAAGAACTATAAAAAAAGAGGAGATGGTTCTTTGAAAAAAATCAACAAGCTAGAAGAACCCTTAGTCCGACTAACAAAAGGGCACAGAAAAATAAGCAAATTAGCAGAATCTGAAATGAAAAGCAAGACATAACAACAAAAACTGAAGAAACTCAAAAAATAATCAGATCCTACTACAAAAGGCTATAAGCATTAAAAACTGGAAAATCTGGATTAAATAGACAATTTCTAGACAGATACCAGGTACCAGAATTAAATCAAAATCACTTAAACTATATAATCAGTCCCAAACCACTAAAGAAATAGAAGTAGTCATTAAAACTCTCCCAGCCAAAAAAAGCCCAGGACCACATGAGTTTGGTAGAGAATTCTATCAGACCTTCAAAGAAGACCCAATACCAATACTCTTCAAACTATTTCACAAAATAGAAACAGAAGGGAAACTACTAAATTTTTTCAATGAAATCACAGTTATGCTGATATCAAAAGCATACAAAAACCCAACAAAGAAGAGAAATTCTGACCAGATTCTATTATGAATATCAATGCCAAAATACACAATAAACTCTAACAAAATGAAACCAAGGACATATCAAGGTGATCAACCATCATGTTCAAGTAGGCTCAACCAGGAATGCAAGGATTGTTTTATATAAAGAAATCAAACATAATCCACTACATAAACAAAGTCAAAGAAAGAAAACCACGTGATCCATTTCAATAGATGCTGAAAAAACACTGGACAAAACTCAACACCACATCATGTTAAAAGTCTTGGAAAATTAGATATTCAAGGCAAATACCTAAGTATAGTAAAAGCAGTACACACCAAACCAGTAGCCAACATCAAAGTAAATGGAAAGAAACTTGAAGCAAGCCCACTAAAATCAGGGACTAGACAAGGCTCCCTACTCACTCCATACTTATTCAATATAGTACTAGAAAATCTAGCAAAAACAATTAGACAACAAAATGAGGTCAAATGATCCAAATTGAAAAGGAAGAAGTCAACACAGCACAATTTGCAGATAATATGATAGTATAGTTAAGTGAACCCAAAATTCCAACGGTGAACCCCTAAACCTAATAAACAACTTCAGCAAAGTGGCTAGATATAAAATTGACTCAAAAAATAAAATAAAATAAAATAAAAAACATCAGTAGCCTTCTTCTACTTAAAGAATAAATTGGCTGAGAAAGAAAATAGAGAAGCCCATCACACCCATCACACTAATGAAAAATAATATAAAATATCTTGGGGTGAGTCTAACCAAACCAATGAAAGATCAGTATGACAAGAACTTTAGGTTTCTGAAGAAAAAAATGAAGAAAAGCTCAGGAGGTAGAAAGAATTCTCATGCTCATGAAATGGCAGGACTAATATAGTAAAAATTCCCATCTTACAGAAAGTAATTTACAGATTCAGTGCAATCCCCATCAAAATTCCAACACAATTTTTTTTTATTGAGATAGAAAAGGTAATTATCAATTCACTGAAAACAAAAACACCAGGATGGCAAAAACTATTCTCAGCAATAAAGAACATATGTGGGATTCACCATTCTTGACCACAAATTATGCTACAGAAGAATAGAAATAAAAACACATAGTATTGGCATGAAGATAGATAGGTAGATCAACGGAATAGAATTGAAGACTCAGAAATGAACCCAGGCTCTTATGGTCACTTCTTTTTTGACAAAGGGACTAAAACCATCCAGTGGAACAAAGACAGTCTTTTCAACTAATGTTGCTCATTCAAATAGTGGTCAACATGTAGAAGAAGGCAAAATGATCCATTCTTATCTCCATGTACAAAGCACAAGTCCAAGTAAATCAAGTACCTCCATATATAATTATATACAATGAATCTGGTATTAGAGAATGTGGGGGAAATCTTCAACACATGCACACAGGGGAAAATGTCCTTAACAGAATACTAATGACTTATGCTCCAATATCAATAACTGATAAATGGGACCTGCTAAAACTGAAAAGCTTATATAAGGCAAAGTCCACTATCATGAGAAAAAACAGCAACCATCAGATTGGCAACAGTTATTTACCAATCCTACATCTGATAGAAGGGTAGTATGCAATATATACAAAGAACTCAGAAGTTAGTATCCAGAGGGGGGAAAAACTCTATTAAATGTAAGAAATAGACCTAAAGAGAGACTTATCACCTGAGGAAACTTGAATGACTGAGAAGCACTTGAAGAAATGTTCAACATCTCAGTCATCAGAGAAATTCAAACCTAAACGTAATTAAGAATCCAGCTTACAATAGTCAAAAGGCTAAGATAAAAACTCAGGTGACAGTAGATTCTTGCAAGTATGTGGGGAAAGAACAATACTCCTCCCTTCCTGGTGGGATTGCTACCTGGTATAACCACATTAGAAATTATTCTATTGATTTTTCAGAAAAGTAGACATAGTATTCCCTGAGGATCCAGCTAGTTCTCTACTGGGCATATCCTAAAAGATGCTCCAACATGTGATGAGTAAAAATGATCAATTATATTCATAGCCATATTGTAATAGCCACAAAATGTAAACAACACAGATGTCCCTCCACAGAAGAATGGATAATAAAATTGCTACATTTACACAATGGAATATTACTCAGCTATTAAAAAAATAACCATGAAATTTGCAAGCAAATGGATGGATGTAGAAAAAAATCATACTAAGTGTAGTAACTCAGTCACAAAGAGCACTTATGGTATGTATTCATGGATATGTGGATAGTAAGCAAAGCGGGAGGAATACAAAAGATACAACTTATGGGCCATTTAAGCTCAAGAGAAAGGAAGAACAAAGAGTGGATGCATCATTCCTACTTAGAAGGGGGGAGAAAATAATCAAGGGAAGTAAGGGTGGGAGGGATTTGAGAGGAAGAGAGGAGGATGAGGGGGAATGGGGCAGAATCAGGTATGGGAAGAGCTGGAGGTGTTGTATAGAGTGTTTGGAAAATGAACAGAAGTGTGTAGCAATATTGGCTGGGGAACTGAGGTAGCACCCAGAAAGTCCCAGATGCCAGGAAAGCAAGAGGATCCCAGGACCCAACAGGGATCACATTAGCTAAAATATACCAGAATGGGGAGTGAGAACCTGTCAAGACCTTATGTGGAGGTTATGCATGGCCCCATGGTTGAACCTTCAGGCCCCTTACACAGGTCCAAAATTTTGACCCAGAATTGTTCCTATGTAAAGGAAATACAGTGACAAAAAGTGTAGCAGAAACTGAAGGAAAGGGCATTAAGAGACTGGCCCAAATGATGATCCATCCCATATCCAGCCAGCAAACCCAGACACTACTGCTGAAGCCCAGAAATGCTTGCTGACAGGAGCCTGATATAGCTGTCTCCTAAGAAGCACTGCTAGATCCTGATCAATACTGATGTGAATGGTCAGAACCAATTACTGGACTCATCACATGGATCCCAATGGAGGAATTAGAAGAAGGGTGGAAGGAGCTGAAGGGGCCTTATCTGGCATCCGTGAGAGGGGAGGCACTTGTTCCTGTGAAGGTTTAATGCTTTAGTGTAGAAGAATGCAAGGGGACACTGAGGGAGGAGTAGGTGGGAGGGTGGGTGGGGGAGCACCCTCATGGAAATAGAAGCAGGGGCATGGAAAATGAGATAAGGGGTTTCCAGGGGTAAAACCAGAAATGGGAATAACATTTTACATGTAAGTATCCAATTTAAAAAAATAACAGCATGCATAATGTCAGATCAACATGGATTAAAACTGGTCTTCAATAACAAAACAACAGAGAGTGCACATACACATGGAAGCTGAACATCTCTCAATTCAATGATAACTCAGTCAGGGATGATACAAAGTTTGAAATTAAAGACTTTTTAAAGTTTAATGAAAATGGAGGCACAACATTCTCAGACTTAAGAGACATAATGAAAACAGAACTAAATGGAAAACTCATAGCTCTAAGAACTTCCTAAAAGAAACTGAAAAGAACATACACTAAGAGCTTAATAGCCACATATGAAAGCTATGGTAGAGAAAGAAGCAAAAACATCCAAGAGCAGTAGACTGAGAAAATTATCCACCTGAAGGCAAAACTCAACCAAGTTAAAACAAAGAGTTCTACACATGGAATCAATAAATGAAGGAACTGATCCTTCGAGAATATCACCAAGATAGGTAATCTCTTAGCCATTTGATCCAGAGTGCACAGAAACAGTATCCAAATTAACATAATCAGAAATGAAAAGGGAGGTATAACAACAGAAACAGGAAAATCAAAAAATCATCAGATCTTATAGCAAAAGCCTATACTAACAAAACTGGAAAATCTGGATGAAATGCATAATTTTCTGGAGACACACCAGTGTCTAAAGTAAAATTATGATCAGACAAACCATTTAAACTACCCCATAATGAAGAGAGAAATAAAAACAGAAATTCTCCTAACTAAAAAGAGCCCAGAATCCATTGGCTTTAATGCATAATTCTAACACACATTTAAAGAAGACCTAATATCAATAATTTTCAAACTATTCCACAAATTAGAAACAGAAAGAAAACTACTTAATATTTTCTATGAAGCCACCGTTACAATTGTACCTAAAGCACACAAAGACCCAACAAATAATCAAAGAGAAATTCAGACCAATTTACATTGAACCAAACCCAAGAATTCAACAAAATATTCATTTAGCATGATCAAGTAGGCTTCATTCCAGGGTGGAGGAGGGATTGTTCAAATTATGGATATTCATCAACATGGTCAACTATGTAAAGAAACTCAAAGAAAAACAAATGTCCATCTTATTAAGTGTTGAAAAAGCATTTGAAAAAATTCAACACCTTTTCATGTTAAGTCTTGAAAGATCAGGAATTAAAGGCCCATACCTAAACATATTAAAACTAATATACAGCAAACCAGAAGCTAAAAACAAACTCTATTGAGATATTCTTGAAGCAATCCCACTAAAATCAGGGACCAGACAAGCTGCTAACTCTTTCCCTATCAATTCTATATAATATTCAGTGTTATAGCAAGAGCAACTAGACAAAAACGAGGTCAAAGAAATACAAATTAAAAGGGGAGAAATATAAATATCCTTTTTGTAGGAGATATATAGTATAGTTAAGTGACCCTAAAATATTCTACCAGAGAACTCCTACAGCTAATAGACAACTTCATAAAAGTGGCTTGATATAAAATTAAATCAACAAATCAATAGCCGTCTTCTACTCAATTGATAAATGGACTGAGCAAGAAATTAGGAAAATGACACCCTTACAATATTTGCAAATAATATAAGACATCTTCATGTGATTCTAACCAAGCAAGTGAAAGATTTGTAGGACAAGAAATTCAAGTCTCTGAAGAAAGAAATAAAAGAAGACATCAGAACATGGAATGATGCCCAATGCTCAAGGATTGCAAGGATAATTTTAATAAAGATCTCCACCTTGACAAGAGCAATCTACACATTCAATTCAAGCACTGTCAAAATTCCAACTCCATTCTTCATCGAGTTAGAAAGAGCAATTCTAAAATTCATTTGAAATAACCAAAAACCCAGAATAGCGAAAACGATATTCAACAATAAAAGAGATTTTGGGGAAATCATCATCCCTGATTTCAAGCTGTAATACAAAGCAATGTTGACAAAAGTGCATGGTATTGGAAGAGAAACAGGCATGTAGATCAGTGGATCAAAATTGAAGAAAAGAAGCCACACACTTATGGCCAGTTGATCTTTGACAAAAAAGATAAAACCATCCAGTGGGAAATAGATAGCATTTTCAAAGAAAATGGTTTTGTTTCAACTGGAGTTCTTCTATTCATTCTTACCACTTTATACAAAGCTCAAGACCAAGTGGATCATAGAACTCCACTTAAAACAAGATACACCAGTAACAAAAGAGCACACATTGTATGTACTCACTAATAAGTTAATATTAGCTCAAAAGCTCAGAATGCACACAATACAAATAATAGACCATATGAAGCTCAAGAAGAAGGAAGACCAAAATTTCGATGTGTCAGTCCTTCTTAGAGGGGAAACAAAATATTCACAGGAGGTAGAAGGTCGAAGGGACTTTGGAGGAAGAGTGGAGGGTCAACAAAATGAGGGGGGCAGATTTAGGTATGGAAAGAGACCGGGAAAATATAAAGAGGATTGGGATATTGAACAGAGGTGTTTAGAAATTGGTGATGGGAAACTGGGTGTAGCTACCAGAAATTCCCTGATCCCAGGAAAGCAAGAGGCCTCCAGGATCCAACAGTGATAACATTAGCTAAAATATATAGCAAAGGTGAGGTAGAACCTGTAGAGAACATCTTCAGAGGTTAGGCAATGCTCCTGGACGAAAGATAGGGCCACCCACTCATTTCCACATTTTTAACCCAGAATTGCTTATGTCTAAAGGAAATTCTGGGAGAAAGTATGGAGCAGAGACTGATGGAAAGGCCATCCAGAATCTGCTCCACGTGACGTTCTTTTATATGTGCAGACCCCAAACCTAGACACTGTTGCTGATGCCAAGAAGTACTTGAGATAGGAGCCTGATATAGATGTCCCTTCAGAGAATCTGCCAGAGCCTGTATTGTATGTGTATATGTGTGTGTTTGTGTGTGTGTGTGTGTGTGTGTGTGTGTGTGTGTGTGTATATATGTATGTATATGTGTGTGAGTGTGAGTGTGTGTGTGTGTGTGTGTGTGTGTGTGTGTGTGTATTTCCTAGCAGCAAAACATTGGACTGATCTACACAATGGAATATTACTCAGCTATAAAAAACAACGACTTTATGAAATTCGTAGGCAAATGGTTGGAACTGGAAAATATCATCCTGAGTGAGCTAACCCAATCACAGAAAGACATACATGGTATGCACTCATTGATAAGTGGCTATTAGCCCAAATGCCTGAATTACCCTAGATGCCTAGAACAAATGAAACTCAAGACGGATGATCAAAATGTGAATGCTTCACTCCTTCTTTAAAAGGGGAACAAGAATACCCTTGGCAGGGAAGAGAGAGGCAAAGATTAAAACAGAGACTGAAGGGACACCCATTCAGAGCCTGCCCCACATGTGGCCCATATATATACAGCCACCCAATTAGACAAGATGGATGAAGCAAAGAAGTGCAGAAGTGTAGATCGCTCCTGAGAGACACAGCCAGAATACAGCAAATACAGAGGCGAATGCCAGCAGCAAACCACTGAACTGAGAATAGGACCCCCGTTGAAGGAATCAGAGAAAGAACTGGAAGAGCTTGAAGGGGCTCGAGACCCCATATGTACAACAATGCCAAGCAACCAGAGCTTCCAGGGACTAAGCCACTACCTAAAGACTATACATGGACTGACCCTGGACTCTGACCTCAGAGGTAGCAATGAATATCCTAGTAAGAGCACCAGTGGAAGAGGAAGCCCTGGGTCCTGCTAAGACTGAACCCCCAGTGAACTAGACAGTTGGGGGGAGGGCGGCAATAGGGGGAGGGTGGGGAGGAGAACACCCATAAGGAAGGGGAGGGGGGAGGGGGATGTTTGCCCGGAAACCGGGAAAGGGAATAACACTCGAAATGTATATAAGAAATATTCAAGTTAATAATAAAAAAATATATATATATAAGATACAGAACATAAAAAAAAAACATTGGACTGAGCATGGGGATCCCAATGAAGGAGAAAGGAAAGGACTGAAGGTGCTGAAATTGTTTGCAACACCATAAGAAGAACAGCAATATCAACCAAGCAGATCCACATATGTAGCAGAGGATGGCCTTATCTAGCATCAATGGGAGGGGAGGCCCTTGGTCTTGTGAAGGCCCAGTGTAGGGGAAAGACAGGGCAGTGAGGTGGGAGTGGGTGAGTGGATAGATCATCCTCATAGAAGCAGAAGGAGAGGGATGGGACAGCATTTCTGTGGAGGGGAAACTGGGAAAGAGAATAACATTTGAAGTATAAATAAGTAAAATATCCAATAAAATAAAGAAAGAACAAAACTATGTTATAAACTCTAAAATAGAAAGAGAAGAAGAATAAGCAGAAGCTGAATCAGAAGTGGAAGCAGAAGCAGAAGAGGAAGAGGAAGAAAAATGAGGAAGACCCTCAAACACATGGGTAAAGTAGAGACTTTTCTGAAGAGAATACGATTGGCTTATGCTCTAAGACCAATAATTTACATGTGGGGCCTGATAAAATTGAAAAATTTCTATAACACAAAGGACAATGTCAATAGGACAAAGAGGCCTCAAAGAGATTATGAAAAGATCATTACCAATCCTACATCCAATAGAGAACTAATATCCAACATATATAACATGAAGTTAGACTCCAGAGAAACAAATAACCTTATTAAAAATGGGGTACAAAGTAAAACCAAGAATTCTCAACAGAGGCTATGAAGCACCTAAAGAATTATTCAACATCTTCTGTCATCAGGGAAATGCAAATCAAAATGACCCTCCATTTCACACCAGTCAGAATGCTAACATTAAACTCTCCTGTGACACCAGATGCTGGCAAAGCTACATAGAAAGAGGAACATTCCTCCACTTTTGGTGGGATTGCAATCTGGTACAACTCCTCTGGAAATATAAAGTCCTGCAATGGTCACAATTTATATTGATACAAACATTATGGTGAGTCACTAGGGTTAGTTATCTTTCTTTACAAACAATAAAAGGACAACTATGATATAAAAAGAAGCAAAGAAGCTCTTGGAATCTGAAGAAGTTATTGAGGCAGTGTTATTAGAAGATTAAACCAAGGTGAATTTCTCACACAATTGTAAATCCCTTTGTTATGATGGCATGAGACCAACTGTAAAAATATTTCTGTAGTTCTACTAAGAAAACTTTGAGGTGAAAATGTTTTTCTTTCTTTCTTTCTCTCTTTCTTTCTTTCTTACATTCTTTCTTTTTAAATTCATAGCCGTTTTTATTGTATATATTTATTAATTTACATTTTTTCTTTTTTCTTTTCTCCATCTATATTAATTTGGGTATTTCTTCTTTACATTTCAATTGTTATTCCCTTTCCAGGTTTCCAGGCCAACATCCCCCTGACCCCTCCCCCTCCCCTTCTCTATGGGTGTTCCCCTCCCCATTATCCCCCCCATTACCACGCTGCCCCCAACAATCACATTCACTGGGGGTTCAGTCTTGGCAGGACCAAGTGCTTCACTGGTACTCTTACTAGGCTATTCATAACTACATGTGTAGTTGGAGCCCAGGGTGAGTCTATGTAAAGTCTTTGGGTAGTGGCTTAGTCCCCAGAAGCTCTGGTTGTTTGGCATTGTTATTCAAATGGGGTCGCAAACCCCTTTAAACTCTTTCAGTTCCTCTTTCTCCACATCCTTGCCAGCCTCTGCTGTCACCACAGTTTTTGATCTTAGCCATTCTGACAGGTGTGAGGTGGAATCCAGGGTTGTTTTGGTTGCATTTTCCTTATGAATAAAGATGTTGAATATTTCCTTAGGTGTTTCTCTGCCATTCAGTATTCCTCAGCTGTGAATTCTTTGTTTAGCTCTGAACCAGATTTTTTTCCATCTTTACTAACTTGAGTATTTCTTTTTTAATTTCGATTGTTATTCCCTTTCCTGGTTTCCAGGCCAACAATCCCCCTGACGCCTCCCTGTCCCCTTCTCTATTCCTGTTCCCCTCCCCAACCTCCCCCCATTGCCGCCCTCTTGCAAGATCACATTCACTGGTGCTCTTACAAGGCTATTCATTGCTACCTATGAGGATAGAGCCAAGGGTCAGTCCATGTATAGTCTTTGGGTAGTGGCTTAGTCAGTGGAAGCTCTGATTGGTTGGCATTATTGTTCATATGGGGTCTTGAGCCACTTCAAGCTATTCCAGTCCTTTATCTGATTCAGTCAACGGGGGGTCCCATTCTCAGTTCAGTGGTTTGCTGCTGGCATTCTCCTATGTATTTACAGTCCTCTGGCTGTGTCTCTCAGGAGAGATCTACATCTGGTTCCTGTTGGCCTGCAGTTCTTGGCTTCATCCACCTTATCTAATTGGCTGGCTGCATATGTAAGGGCCACAAGTGGGGCAGGCTCTGAATGGCTGTTCCTTCTGCCTCTGTTCTAAACTTCACCTCCCTATTCCCTCCCAAGGGGATTCTTGTTCCCCTTTTAAAGAAGGAGTGAAGCATTCACACTTTCCTCACCCTTCTTGACTTTCATGTGTTCCATGGATCTAGGGTAATTCAAGCATTTGGGTTAATAGCCACTAATCAATGAGTACATACCATGTGTGTTTTTCTGTGATTGGGTTACCTCACTCAGGATGATATTTTCCAGTTCCATCCATTTGTCTATGAATTTCTTAAAGTCATTATGTAGATAGCTGAGTAATATTTCATTGCATAGATGTACCACATTTTCTGTATCCATTCCTCTGTTGAAGGGCATCTGGGTTCTTTCCAGCTTCTAGCTATTATAAATAAGGCTGCTATGAACATAGTGGAGCACGTGTCTTTGTTATATGTTGGGGCATCTTTTGGGTATATGCCCAAGAGAGGTATAGCTGGGTCCTCAGGTAGTTCAATGTCCAACTTTCTGAGGAACCTCCAGACTGATTTCCAGAATGGTTGTACCAGTCTGCCATCCCACCAACAATGGAGGAATGTTCCTCTTTCTCCACATCCTCGCCAGCATTTGCTGTCACTTGAGTTTTTGATCTTAGCCATTCTCACTTGTGTGAGGTGAAATTTCAGGGTTGTTTTGATTTGCACTTCCCTTATGACAAAAGATGTTGAACATTTCTTTAGGTGTTTCTCAGCCATTCGGCATTCCTCAGCTGTGAATTCTTTGTTTAGCTCTGAACCCCATTTTTTATAGGGTTATTTATCTCCCTGCAGTCTAACTTCTTGAGTTCTTTGTATGTTTTGTATATAAGCCCTCTATCAGTTGGAGGGTTGGTAAAGACCTTTTCCCAATTTGTTGGTTGCCATTTTGTCCTAACAACAGTGTCCTTTGCCTTGCAGAGGCTTTGCATTTTTATGAGATCCCATTTGTCGATTCTTGATCTTAGAGCATAAGCCATTGGTGTTTTGTTCAGGAAATTTTCTCCAGTGTCCATGTGTTTGAGATTCTTACCCATGTTTTTTTCTATTAGTTTGAGTGTATCTGGTCTGATTTGGAGGTCTTTGACCCACTTGGACTTAAGCTTTGTAGAGGGTGATAAGAATGGATTAATCTACATTCTTTTACATGCTGACCTCCAGTTGAACCAGCTCCATTTTACTGAAAATGCTACCTTTTTTCCATTGGATGGTTTTGGCTCTTTTTTCAAAAATCAAGTGACCATAAGTGTTTGGTTTATTTTCTGGGTCTTCAATTCTATTCCACTCATCTATCTGCCTGTCTCTGTACAAATACCAAAGAGTTTTTATCACTATTACTCTGTAAGACTGCTTGAGTTCAGGGATAGTAATTCCCCCCGGAAGTCCTTTTATTGTTGCGGATAGTTTTAGCTATCCTGGGCTTTTTTACTATAACAATTAAATAAATAATGTACACTAAGGAGGTTTGAATGAGAAATTCGATCCAGAATATGTAACTGTTTGAAAGAATTAGAAAAAAAATTCAGGCTTGATAGAGGGTGTTTGTCATTGGTGGGAGCTTTGTCAAAGGAGTAGAAAATGAAGATAATCAGTCAAGTTCACTATTCCATCACAATTCTTGGATTTTCCTATGCTCCTTTGTCTTTATGTGTGCTTTCAATGAATTCAGAAAACACAAATTTTTAATTTTTTATTAGTTGTTTTATTTATTTACATTACAAATGTTATCACCCATCCCAGTTTTCCTTTCACAAACCATATATCCCATACCACCTCTCCTGCTTCTATGAGGATGCTCTTCTACATACCTAGACTCTCCAATCTTTTTTAAAATGACATGGTTTTAAGGAAATTTCTCCTAAACCTAGATTTCGAATTTGTGGCTTGAGATACTGATATCATTTAGTGAAGTTTTCAAAACTTTAAGAGGTGATAGAGAAAATATGTCAGAGTAGGAGAGTTCCTTAAAAGAGGACCCTTTTCTCTTAACCTCTTGTAGATGTCTTAAACTGTCCTCATTTTCTGTGATCCAGGATATAGTTTTCTATACTCTACTCTTTTCCACAGTCTCAGATATGTGACAATATTTCTTTAATTCGTTCATCTTTACAGCTGGGATAGTGGCCTATGGACATTGGCATTGTACTCTACAGGAAACCCACTCACCTTGTTCCAGTATAGACTAAACCATGATAAATAACACAAAGTTAGAAGAGATCAATGTACATGTTCATGTTGTTTTTTTCTTTGTTTCTTTGTTTTAAGATTATGTCTTAGCATGGTATGGATGTACATAATATAAGAAAAAATGTTTTTGAGCTTAGAAAAAACCAAACCAGCAAACAAAAGGAATAATCTTTTTTTATATAGTATAATTCTATGAATCACAGACTTACACATCTAAGGTTCCCCATTCTACTAAGCGCAAAACTTTATCCTTTGTTCTTCAATTAAAATTTCATATAGCAAGAAATAACAAACCAATATTGCATTAGCCTCCCATTTTTCATTAAAGTGTTGCTGGTACAATGAAAAGGAGATGCTTTGTGTCAGAAAGGTGATACTGAGGACAGTTCAGAAATCCATATACATAAAACTTAGTATAATGGTATAGCTGTTATCGTGGTCAATGGGGATTTACTGAAGGGTCTAGAAGAGACTCATGTGACAGTTGGTGCTGATGGGCATGCTTCTTCCAAATCTGAGAACATATAAGTTTGTACCCATAATAACTGAAAAAAAGTCTATATCATAAAACTAAAGTATCTGGGACATCACTTTTTAGTAAAGGAACCAAGAGTTGACTGTAAACAGGTACATGTAAATCAAATTGGTGAAGTTGTAGCTATTTCATAGTGGTTAAGAAAACTATACAGTAGAAAAGAGAGAAGTTCCCCAGAATTCTGTGTGTTCTTTACATTAAGAACACTATTTCAATTTCCATGTTCTTAAAGGACATTACAAGCCTCAGTGTCTTTTTCTTAAATTATGAAAAGATTCACACCTGTAAAACAAATCATGAACTTAAATTTTCTGCACTGGTTTGTGTGTGAAAAAGAGCCATTTGAATTCAAGATTATGAAAACCCAATGTACATTATAGCAAATGTATAAAAATCAAATATTTTAACATCATTAATAACTTTGAATGAAACGTCTTTGGAACTGTATAAATGGGCACACTAATTGAGAAAAAAATTCCAGTACATTTCTCAATATGTTATTGTGTTCTATATGACAATTGTATTGGAATTTTTATTTACATTTCAAATATTTTTACCTTTCATGGTTTCATATCCAGAAGCCTCCTATCACATCCCCACTTAGCCTTCCTCAACCACACACCTTTTCTTGCCTCCCTGTCCTGACATTCTCCTATGCAGGAATGTGCAGTCTTGAAAGGACCAAGGCCTTCTCAGTCCACTGGGGCCCACCAAGTCCATCCTCTGTTACATATGCAGCTGGAGTATGGGTATGTCCTTATGTACTCTTTGAATAATGGTTTAGACCCTGGGAGGTCTGGTTGGTTGGTATTGCTGTTCTTCTGGGTATGGTAGCCCTTTCACCTCCTTTAATTCTTTCTCTATCTCCTCCAATGTGCACCCCATTCTCAGTTCAATGGTTTGCTGCTAGCATTCACCTCTGCATTTGTTCTGCTCTGGCAGTGCGTCTCAGGAACAGCTATATCAGCCTTCTAGAAGCATGCACTTCTTGGCATCAGCAATATTGTCTAGCTTTGGTGGCAGTATGTATATGGGCTGGATCCCCGGGTGGGGCAGACTCTGAATAGCCATTCTTTCAGTCTCTGCTCCTAACCTTATCTCCATATCTACTCTTATGAATATTTTTGTTCCTCCTTTTAAGGATTGAATCATCCTCACTATGGTTGTCCTTCTGGAGCTTCATGTGGTCTGTGGATTAACATACAATTATCAATGAATGCTTACCATGTGTGTATTTTTGTGATTGGGTTAACTCACTCAGGTTTATATTTTCTAGTTCCATCAACATGCCTATCAATTACATGAAGGAATTGTTTTTGATAGCTGAGTAGTATTCCATTCTGTAGAAACACCATATTCCTCTGGGTTCTTTCTAGCTTCAGATGATTATAAACATGGCTGCTATGAACATAGGGGAGCATATGTTCTTATTATATGTTGGAGCATCTTTTGGTATATGCCAAGGAGTGGTATAGCTGGGTCCTCAGGTAATACTATGTCCACTTTTCTGAAGAACCTCCAGATTGATTTTGACTCTCACAGCAGTTTGCAATCCCACCAACAATGGAAGAATGTTCTTTCTCTACATCCTTGCCTGCATCTGTTGTCACCTGAGATTTGAGCTTAAGCATTCTGACTGGTGTGAGGTGGAATCACAGGGTTGTTTTGATTTGTATTTCCCTGATGACTAAAGGTGTTGAACATTCCTTTAGATACTTCTCAGCCATTCAAAATTCCTCAACTGAGAATTCTTTATTCATCTCCGTACATGATTTTTGATAGTTTTTTTTTGGCACTTTGGAGTCTAACTTCCTAAATTTATTGTATATATTGGATATTTTTACAAGACTCTATTGGATATAGGATTGATAAATATCTATTCACAATCTGCTGGTTGCCATTTTGTCCTAATGACCTTGTGCTTTGCCTTACAGAAGTTTTGCAATTTCATGAAGTCCCATTTGTTGATTATTGATCATAGAGCCTAAGACATTGGTGTTTTTTTGCAGGAAAAATTTCCCCAGTGCCCTTGCATTTGAGGCTCTTCTCCATTTTTTCTTCTTTACTAGGAGTGTATCTGGTTTTATGAAGAAATTCTTGTTCCACATGGAACTGAAGTTTGTACAGGGTAATAAGCATTGATCGATTTGCATTCTACCACCATTGTTGAAAATGCTATCTTTGGTCCATTGAATGATTTTTACTTCTTTTTGTCAAATATCATGTGACCATAGGTGTGTGAGTTCATTTCTGGGTCTTCAATTCTATTCCATTGATTTACCTGCCTGTCTCTGTACCAATACCATGCACTTTTATCATTATTACTCTGTAATACAGCATGAGGTCAGGGATTGTAATCCCTCTAAAAATTCTTTTATTGTTGAGTATAATTTTCACTATCCTGGTTCTTTTGTTATTCCAAATAAAGTTAAGTATTGGTCTTTCTAACCCTATGAAGAATTGAGTTGTATTTTGATGGTGATTGCATTGAATCTGTAGATTGATTTTGGCAAGATGTCTATTTTTACAACATTAATCCTGCCAATCCATGAGGATAGGAGATCTTTCCAACTACTGAGATCTTCTTCAATTTCTTTCTTCAAACACTTGAAGTTCTAATCATACAGATCTTTCACTTGTTTGGTTAAAGTCACACCTAGCTATTTTATATTATTTGTGATTATTGTGAAGGGTGTCATTTTCCTAATTTCTTTCTCATCCTGTTTGTCTTTTGAGTAAAGTTAAGCCACTGATTTGTTTGCTTTAATATTATATTCTGTCACTTTGATAAAGTTGTTTATCAGCTGTAGGAGATCTGTGGTGAAATTTTTGGAGTCATTTAATTATAATCTCATATCATATGCAAATAGTGATATTTTGACTTCTTCCTTTCCAATTTTCATCCCTTTGACCCACATCTGTTTTCTGATTGCTGTGACTAGTACTTCAGGTACTGTGATAAAAATGTAAGGAGAGAGTATGCATCTTTCTTTAGTCTTTGATTTTAGTGGGGTTGCTTCAAGTTCCTCTCCATTTAGTTTAATTTTGGCTACTGGTTTGTTCCCTATTGCTTTTACTTTGTTTTAGTATTAGCCTTGAATTCCTGATTTTTCAAGACTTTTAACATGAAGAAGTGTTGAATTTAGTTCAATGCTTTCTCAGCATCTAATTAGATGATCATGTATTTTTTAATTTCTTTGAGTTTTTTTAATATAGTAGACTATGTGGATGGATTTCTTTATATTGAACCTTCCCTGTATCCCTGGAATGAGGCCTACTTGGTCATGGTGTATGATTATTTTTATGATGTGTTCTTTGATTCAGTTTGAGAGAATTTTATTGAGTTATTTTATATTAATAATCATAAGGGAAAATGGTCTGAAGTTTTCTTTTTTGGGGGGTGTCTTTGTGTGGTTTAGGAATAAGTATAATTGTAGCTTTGTAGAAGGAATTGGGTAGGGTTCCTTCTGTTTCTCTTTTGTGGAATAGTTTGGATAATATTGTTATTAGGTCTTCTATGATGGTCTAATAGACTTCTGCACTAAACCTATCTGTTCCTGAGCTTTTTTTAGTTGGGAGACTTGTAATGACTACTTGTATTTCTTTAGGAGTTATGGGACAGTTTATATGGCTTATCTGATCCTGATTTAACTTTGGTGCCTGATAGCTGTCTTGAAATTTTTCTATTTTCTCCAGATATTCCAATTTTGTTTTGTATGGGCTTTTGTAGTATGATCTGATTTTTTTTTAATTTCCTCAGATTCTGTTGCTTTGTCTTACATTTCATTTGAGATTTTATATATTTGGATACTATTTCTATGCCCTCCTGGTTAGTTTTGATAAGGTTTTATCTATCTTATTGATTTTCTCAAAGAACCAGTTCCTGGGTTTGTTGATTCTTTGTGTAGTCATTTTTGCTTCTACTAGGATGATTTAAGCCCTCAGTTTGAGTACTTCCTGCAATCTACTCATCTTGTGTGTATATTCTTCAATTTGTTCTAGAGCCTTTAGTCTGATGTCAAGTTGCTAGTATATGTTATGTATTATTTTATAGTAATTGATGGCTGAAATGTAGTGAAGAAATTTAGAACTTCAGGATTTGTTATGTGAGGGTTTTGCAAAGCAGTCTCTGTATTTTATTGACATATGGATTTCTCTGTGTTACTTTACCCAAAATAAATTAAGTAGATAATCCAACCAATTTTTTTTGCATCAAGCAAATTCTCTGCAATCAGCTATAATGGGCTTTAAGTGTTCAGTCTTAGACATTCAAAAGACAAGGTTGCCATTTCTTAAACAGGCTACACCCAACATCATTGTAGTTGAGATACATGTTGAGTATAGCTCACTTCTTAAGAGATAGTTGTTAAACCACAACCTGGAAGAGAATTACTTTTTCGTATCTAATTAATATGACCTTCAGACAAAGATTAGGGTAAGCTGGTTTTTCATCCTATCTTGTTATGCTTATGCTCTGTGATATCTGGTTGTATTTCTGTTCTGATTCTTGTTATGTAGCATACTTGTGACATGGGGGCTATGCTTTTTTCTAACAATATGATATATCACTCTGTAGGGCCACAAGTGGAAATCAAAAAAAAATGCAGATAAGGTTAATTCCCAGCCCTTTGGAGTTCTTTCTTAGGAATAAATATTTTTTTTTCTAATCTGCAATGGGCACCTGGGGACACCCTTATGAAACTTGGAATTAAGAACTCTAAACACTCATTGTTAGGAATGCAATACCTAGTGTTGAGAAACCTGGTGAATTAAGTTCAAAGTCTACCATGCCAAGATAGGTCCCATGTGCTTGGTGCAGAATAGAGGAAGCCATTTCTATGAAGCCTTACTCCTTTGTTTCTTATGTGGGAATCCCCAAGCAAAACACTCTACGTGACAAATGCTTCATTATTCCTGGCAAAATAACAGGATTAAAATCTTGGTAAGCTCATCTAGGCAAATTAGGTAAACACAGAAGCTCAAACTTCTGGCTAAGACATTTACCCTAAGAAAAAGCTCTTTCCAGTTTCCAAGGATTATATAATTCTTCTTTGTGGACAAGGTGTTTGGCTGAATACTATTTGGGAGAGCTTCTTCAGTCAATGTCATCTAAAAGAGGTGGAAAATTAAAGAATTTTAATACTGGAATCTCAGGGTTGTTTTGATCACCTGAGGATTAAACATTTTAAATATTTCTTTTTAGTGCTTAAGAACCATTCCAGATACCTCTGATGAGAATTTACTGTTCACCTCTATACCTCACATTGGGTGATTTGATTTTTTTGAGTCTAACTTCTTGAGATTTTTGTATAATTTGTATATTAGCCCTTTCTCTTTTTTTCCGTCTTTATTAAATTGTGTATTTCTTATTTACATTTCAAATATTATTCCCTTTCCCGGTTTCCATGTCATCATACCCCTAACTCCTCCCCTTCACATTCTATATGGGAGTTCCCCTCGCAATCCTCCCATTGCCTTCCTCCCCCGAATAATCCGGTTCACTGGGGGTCCAGTCTTGGCAGGACCAAGGGCTTCCCCTTCCATTGGTGCCCTTACTAGGTTATTCATGTCTACCTATGCAATTGGAGCCCAGGGTCAGTACATGTATAGCCTTTGGGTAGTGGCTTAGTCCCTGGAAGCTCTGGTTGGTTGGCATTGTTTGCTGCTGGCATTTGCCTATGTATTTGCCATACTCTGGCTGTGTCTCTCAGGAGAGATGTACATCCAGTTCACGTCAGCCTGCATGTCTTTGCTTCATCCATCTTATCTAGTTTGGTGGCTGCATATGTATGGACCACATGTGCGGCAGGCTCTGAATGGGCGTTCCTTCAGTCTCTGTTCTAAACTTTGCCTCCCTATCCCTTCCCAAGGGTATTCTTTTTCCCCTTTTAAAGAAAGAATGAAGCATCTGCATTTTGGTCAGCCTTCTTGAGATTCATGTGTTCTGTGCATTTAGGGTAATTCTAGCATTTGAGATATTAGCCATTTCTAAGATGTAGGGATAGTAAAGATCTTTTCCCTATCTATAGGTTGCCATTTAGTCATATAGACAGTGTCCCTTGTCTTACAGAACCTTTTCAGTTTCACAAGGTCCCAATAGTTACTTGTGAGCCATTGGATTCACACTTCTTTCACATTATTTTCATTATTTAAATTTAAATTCAGAAGATTGGTATTCTCATAAAGCATTTCCACACTTGTGAAAAGTGGCTGAAGTTTCCTTGTTTTCAATATCAGTGGTTAATATGGTACTTTATCTGGAAGTATAATCTTTAAATTGTTTCCTTTTATACATACTGGCTATTCCTTTTCCTGAAAAACATGGCCTCATTCTCAATGCTGATTTTTCTAAGAGACATACTCAAAATTCTCCAGATAAATAAATGGCTTCAGAGTCCTCAGTTTATATTATTACTGATGTCAAAATATATTGAAGAATGACCCTGCAATATATACCTCACTGCCTTTGCTGTACTGATGCAAAGTGAAAAGAAAATAATCCTGTCACATAACAATCAATACATTAAATGAACAGAGCAAAGAATATTATAAGCAAGAAGAAAAATGAGCAAATAACATTTATGGCAGTCCTATGAGTATTAAAAATTGACTTTTTCAACAGAGACTGCAAAGGCCAGATAAGATCACAGACATAAGCCTAGTCTATTATCCCTAGAAAAACTCTCAATCATATTTGATGGAGAAACCAAGATATTCCACAACAAATCTAAACTCAAAGAATATCTTCCTAGTACCACTTGTCAATATCAACAAAATAACACAAAGCCCACATATTCATGATAACTGAATAATTCTACTAAATGTTAACTTGGTCATTGATAAAATAAAGACATTAAAGGCTTTCTAGAATCCAGTGAAATTGAAGGCACAGCATTCCCAAACTCATGGGGCACCATAAAAGCAGTGCTAATAGGAAATTTCATAAAATTAAGTACTTCATGAAGAAATTTGAGACAGTCTATTGTCTGGGAGGGTCTGAGAAACCAAAAAGGTGGTGAACACTCATAGTGGGGGCATGGCAGGGTTAGCCTTCCTTCATGCAAATGATAATCTGGCAGAGAAAGAAAAATAGGGAAACAACACCCTTTACAATAGTCACTAATAATATAAAATAGCTTGGTGTAACACTGACTGAAAAAGTAAAAGATCTGTATGACAAGAACTTCCAATCTCTGAAGAAGAAAATCAAAGACAGCAGAATATGGATAGGTCTATTCTCATGGATTTGTAGGATTAATATAGGAAAATGGATGAAATCCCCATCAAAATTCTTACTCAATTCTTTATAGATATAGAAAAAGCAATTTGCAATTCATTAAGAATAACAAAAACCCCAGGATAATGAAAACTATACTCAATAATAAAAGAATTTCTTGGGGAATCACCATCTCTGACTTCAAGGAGTATTACAGAACAATAGTCATAAGAACTGTATGGTATTTGCAAAGAGACAGGCAGACAGATCAGGGGAAGAGAATTAAAGACCCAGAAATGAATCCACACACCTATGGTCACTTGATCTTTGACAAAGTAATTGAAACCATCCAATGCAAGGAAGATAGCATTTTCAACAAATGGTACTGGTTCAACTGGAGGTCAGCATGTCGAAGAATGCAAATCAATCTATTCTTCTCACCATGTACAAAACTTAAGTCCAAGTGGGTCAAGAACCTCCACTTCAAACCAGAGACACTCAAATTAATATTAAAAAAGTGAAGAAGAGTCTTGAATACATGGGCACTGGGGAAAATTTCCTAAACAAAACAGCAATGGCTTATGCTCTAAGATCAAGAATTGACAAATAGGACCTCATAAAACTACAAAGCTTCTGTAAGGCAAAAGAGACTGTCATTAGGACAAAATGGCAACCAACATATTGGGAAAAGATATTTACTAATCCCAAAACTGATAGAGGGCTAATATCCAAAATACACAAAGAATTCAAGAAATGAGACTCCAGTGAGCTAAATAAGCCTATTAAAAATGGTGTTCAGAGCTAGACAAAGAATTCACAGTTGAGAGTTATGGAATGGCCAAAAAGAACTTAAGAAATGTACAACATCCTTAGTCTTCAAGGAAATGCAAATCAGAACAACCTTGAGAATCCACCACACAACAGTCAGAATGGCTAAGATAAAAAACTCAGATGACAGCAGATGCTGGCAAAAATGTGGAGGAAGAGGAACACTCCTCCATTGTTGGTGAGATTGAAAACTGGCACAACCACTCTGGAAATCAGTCTGATGTTTGTACATTCTACTACCTGAGGACCCAGCTATATCTCTCCTGGTCATATACCCAAAAGATACTCTAACATACAACAAAGACACATGCTCAACTAGGTTCATAGCAGTCTGATTTATAATAGCCAGAAGCTGGAAAGAAACCAGATGCCCTTCAACAGAGGAACGGATGTGAATACATCTATAAAGTGGAGTACTAGTCATCTATCAAAAACGATGACTTTATGAAATTCATAGGCAAAGCGATGGAACTGGAAAATATCATCCTGAGTGAGGTAACCCATTCACAGAAAAACACACACGGTATGCACTCATTGATAAGTAGCTATTAGCCCAAATGCTTGAATTATCCTAGATGCACAGAACACATGAAACTCAAGAAGGATGACAAAAATGTGAGTGCTTCACTCCTTCTTTAAAAGGGGAACAAGAATATCCTTGGCAGGGAATAGGGAGGCAAAGTTTAGAACAGAGGCAGAAGGAACACCCATTCAGAGCCTGCCCCACATGTGGCCCATGAATATACAGCCACCAAACTAAATAAGATGGATGAAGAAAAGAAGTGCAGGCCAACATGAACTGGATTTAGATCTCTCCTGAGAGACTTACCCAGAATACAGCAAATACTTAGGCGAATGCCAGCAGGAAACTATTGAACTGAGAACAGGACCCCCAATGAAGGAATCAGAGAAAGGACTGGAAGAGCTTGAAGGGGCTCAAGACCTCACATGAACAACAATGCCATCCAACCAGAGCTTCCAGGGATTAAGTCACTATCCAAAGACTCTAAATGGACTGACCCTGGGCTCCAACCTCATAGGTAGCACTGAATAGACTAGTAAGAGCACCAGTGGAAGGGGAAGCCTTTGGTCCTGCCAAGACTGAACACCTAGTGAACGTGATTGTTGAGGGGAGAGTGGGAATGGGGGGGCATGGGGAGGGGAAGCCCATATAGAAGGGGAGGGGTAAGAGTTGGGGGGATGTTGGCCCAGAACCCAGGAAGGGGAATAACAATCGCAATGTAAATACGAAATACTCAAGTTAATAAAAAAAGACATAAATAAAAAGAATTCCAAGAAAAAAAAAAGAAAAATTGCTCCTTCAATTTAACTTTTCTTATTAAAGAGGGTTTTGGGGGCGGAGAAAAATTATTATCCTGAGTGAGGTAACTAAATCACAGAAAAACACACTTGGCATGCACTCATTGATAAGTGGATGTTAACCAAAAAGCTCGAATTACACAAAATGAAATCCACAGACCATAGGAACTTCAAGAAGAAGGATGACCAAAATGCAGATGCTTCTGCTCCTTCTTAAAATGGGAAAAATATCCATAGGAGGAGATATAGAAGCAAAGTTTAGAGCAGAGAATCATGGAAAGCCATTCAGAGCCTGCTTCACATATGACCCATATATATATGTATATATGTATATATATATATATATATATATATATATATATATATATATATACAGCCACCAAAGCTAGATAAGATTGATGAAGCTAAAACATGATTGCTGAAAGGGACCGGATATACATCTCTCCTAAGAGACACATCCAGAGCATGTCCAATACAGAAGTCAGTGCTAGCAGCAAAGCACTGAACTGAGAACAGGACTCCCTTGAGGGGAATTAGAGGAAGTATTGAAAGAGTTGAAGGAGCTTGCAACCCCATAAAAACAACAATGACAACCAACCAGAGCTTGCGGGGACTAAATCACTACTGTAGTTCTCTACATGGACTGACCCAGGGCTCCACATTCATATGTAGCAGAGAATAGCCTTGCTGGGTACCAGTGGAAGGGGAAGCCCTTGGTCCTGCCAAGGTTGGACCCCCAGTGCAGGGGAATGCATGTGGGGCAGTAAGGGGAATGTATGGCTGGAATACCCGTATGGTTGAGGGTGAGGGGAGGTGATGGTTGTTCTGGACAGGAAACCGGAAAGGGGAATAACATTTCAAAGATACGTAAAGAAATATATCTAATAAAAAAACATAGAAAAATAGACATCTTACAAAAGGCAATCTACAGATTCAATGCAATCCCATTGGAATTTCAACTCTATTCCACACAGACCTGGAAAGAGCTATCTCCAATTCATATAGAAAAACAAAAAATATAAAATGAAACTAATGCTCAACAAGGAAATCACCAGTCCTGAACTCTAGCTGTACTACAGAGTAATAGTGAAAACAAACAAACAAACAAACAAAAAACATGGTAACGGTACAGATACAGATAGTCAATCAATGAAGTAGAATTGAAGATGCAGAAATAAATCCACAGAACTTTAAATAATTGATCTTTGATGAAGAAACCAAGAACGTAGACTGGGGAAAAAAGCATCTTCAACACTTGGTACTGTTCTAAATGAAGATCTGGATAAATAAGAATACAAATTATTCCATATGTATCCCCTTGTGCAAAGCTCAAGTCCAAGTGGATCAAGGGCCTCCAAATAAAACCAGATACACTGAAATCTAATAGAAAATAAATTGGGAAAAAGCCTTAAACACATTGGTACAGGAGAAATGTACCTGAACAGATCACCAATGTATGAATAGTAAAAAAAAAATGTTAAGTGGGCATTCATTATTATATTCATTACACACCACACTGTTTTTATATTAATTTAAATGTATCTTGAGCCACTTGATAATCATGAACATGGAAAAAAACATGACACAGCAACATAGATATTGGTAAAAACCACACGGCACTGAAATCTTTAAGAGTTACACCCCTGTGAAAGCCTCATTTTACTTAGATGGCTCAACACAGAGAACATAAAATATATCAATGTAATTATACAGCATGATCTTCAAGGTTAAAAAAACATAGTTTCTAACAACCCAAAAGCTGTGAAAAACTTAAGAACAAATTGAAACCTCAAGACTAGTACGGTAAATATACCCTGTGTTTTATAATTAACTATAAAGACCTCAACTTAGTTGGAATGTTAAAAAAATAAAACAATTAACAACTTTTATTTAATCTTCAGCCTAAAACATGCAAACCTTGATTACTTCCCAAACTCAGAGTCATTCTGCCAGTGTCTGGTCAATGACTCATTTTCAGAGACAGAAGATTCTGCACAATATAGTAAGTAACTCCATATTTATCACAGCAACTGAAATCAGATGTCTTCATTAATTAATATTTAAGGATACATTATGTTCTCTGAATATGTTCTTTTCTTGAGAGAAATTGAGGAGAGGAACAAAGACAATAATCTATGAGTTATTAATGTGATGTTTAACATATATACATATATATATATATATATTCATATGTATTGAATATATACAAATCATTGCCAAGACAGGACTTTATAAAGTGTATGGTAAATGAATATAAAATATTGATCCAGTAGGTATTGTGGAAACTTTAGAACTATGAACATCTGAAAACCGGGAGCAGAGTTATCCACCGCAGTTTGCGCTCAACAATGCCATACCAGTCACTTTTTTAGGAATTTAGAGAATCTATAGTTCATTTAACAATTTGTCATTGTTTCATAAATTGCTGTCATTATTTAAGAATAAAATTTCTATTTATATCCTTAATATGCTATTAAGTATCCACATGCAAGTTCAATTTGATGAATGAAAGATGGATTTAGTATTTACATTTGTAGCAAATGTTTAATATTTTTGGGTAAAACATGTAGTCATATGTATCTACACCATTATTCAGTATCTATGAAATAAAGGATAGTACAGAACTTTAAAAACTATTACTGACCTGATAGATGTAATAAACAGTATTTAAAGTGATGACAGTAACTCCAAAATATCACTAAACCATAGAAAATAGCAGAAAATGTATTTTTTGCAGTCATAGAAGACTCATAATTACTGAAACCTTCCCTTCTACACCTTGTTCGCAAGTTCAGAAAGTTAGGCAATATCAAGTATTTAACACATTGATCAAGTGTAAAATTCAAAATTATTCCAAATTCATACGTAATTTACCCCTAGATAAAAATATTTTTAGTTCCAGAAGAAAATTCTGATACTAGCTTTCTTCCAAGGTAGATGATCTATTTGCTCTATTTTTTATTAAATGTGTGATTACCTACCTGTAACTGTGAGTTATTAGGCAAATAATTAAACAATGACTTCAGAAAATAATATGTGACAGATAAGTATCAAGATAATCAAGATATCCGAACACATTAGCAATAACCATTTCAGATTTAACATGGTTTGCCATATTCCAAAGCATAAACAATAAGATTATCATACTTTATTATCCTCATGAGATATTCACTCAAGTTCTGAACATCATTCTCTTCTGCAGCCCATCACATAGACCAAAACCTTCTCCTTTTGAGTGAATTTCTACTGCATTTGATTCTAACCCTGAATCCCCTTTCCAAGAATGAATGTTTACCAGACTTTTCTTCTATGATTATTTTCTCTCCTGTGATGAAACAAGGGGTACTCAAATGAAACTATTTATGTGAAGAATGTTGCATGAACGATATACATAGAACAGGATATTATCAACATTATTATAACAGTGTAGTAACTCTTTGAAATAGAATGTGTTATTGTTTGAAAATGTTTTTAAATTACCAATTACTGCAAGAATATTAAAATTATGTGTCACTACCCACACAGCCTAATCTGAGATAATAATCAGGACAGTTATTTCCAGACCCTAGAACATCTGTTAAGAGCAGAGGCTAGGCTGGATCATAGAAGCTACAAGATAACTCAGAAGACTTAACAGGTGCAATGTAGGAGGCATTCATTATAATTGATTCAGATTTCTGTTGAATAAATTGTTCATCAAACCCATATCTCCATTAAATTTCCCATGTGACCTTCAGTAATTCAAGCACTGATATGGTTTCTGACTTCCAGGTTACTTTTGTATCTGTGCTGTACCCATCCTACTCTCATTGCTCTGAGGTTTTTATTCATTGTCTCTTGTTCTTGAAACTGCAGTCTTAAAACTTGTAAATATAAATCATTTTCATAAACTAGAGAATTTCTTCTTTTCCTTGTCTTGTATCTATTCCCTATTCAAATATCTCAAGCCGTGAACGTTTTCTATTCACTATGACAAACAATGTTGCAACTTTTAATTCCCAAATTTCAGATACTTTAAATCATTGGGAAAATACTGAATATCCCTGTCTCTTTATCCCAGAAACATGAACCACATTTCATGAGATTATAGTCACTATCATTTGATTCTGGTCCCTTAACCTGATGATCATATGACAAGTAATTCATTTTTCTTTCCTTAATTTGTTCTCTCATATTCTATTTTTGAAATTCTCTTAAGGTCCCTTAGTGTACTGATACATTTTGGATAGAAAATATCAACAAAATATCTAATGATTTCAATCAGTGATTTTTTTTGTAGAGAGCATAGATATGGATATTGTTTATTTATTTTTTTTAGATGAGACCTGATGGAAGGAGCAGCCGATGAAAAGGAGTTCATTACTTCGTCAATATCAGCTTTTAACCTTTGGGCTTTTCTCACCTTTCATAATAATCTGGTTCTAAGTATTTGCTTTTAATTATTTAACTTCTTCCATAGTCTTTACCTTATTACTTTATACAGAAATTCTTCAATAGTTACTGTTTCTTTGGTCAGAAGCTCTAGGTGCCTTTCATAAAACAGGGAAACAGGACAGCTTATGTGAGCAACTGTGGAAAACAACAACAAAAAGAAAGAAAAAAGAAAGAAAGCCATAATAAACAGCAAAACAAACAGGAAAACCTTTACTTGGCAAAGTAAGACAAATAGTATGATTATACAGCGGTAAATGCAATAAAGTACTGTATGATGATTGGAATTCAACTATTTACTTAGCCTCACTTATATATTTTGCCAACAATTTATTTAAATTATATATTTTAGCTCTCAATTTTATCAACAATTCTTACCACAAGTTGTACATAAGAGCCATACACAGTGTTTGAAGAGGTTAATCTACATTTGTCTCAATCAGAAGATATATAGTTGGTCACTACAAAAGTCAATCTCCTGCTTCATGGACCATGCAAAGGACAATTATGAAAAGGTAAAAAAGAGCTGAACAAGAACAGTTGTTGGCAGGGTCATATAAGGTTATAACTGAAGTGGCATTTCTTGCTAAATCCAGGCTGGGGGTTTGTGGTGGAATTGAGTGTCCTGAAGCACAATTATGTGGAGTCAATGACAATCATTTTGAAGCTTTACTGCAATTTGTCACAGTGTCCATAAAATTATCGAAGTATGCAGGATTCATAAAAACAGTCCCCACTTTGTACAGTAAATCTTTTAGATGGAAGCTCCTCAGAATTGTGTGGAGCATGGCAATTTTTTGTTTACTACCATTCCAAGGGTCATATTCCCTACCAGATTAGGTTAGTGAGAGAAAACCTAAATACAAATATTTGTTTACCATAAATGCCTCTTCATTAATCTAATTTACATGTCTTCATATTTACATCATATCATGAGGAAGATTTACACTTTTGACACATTTGTGCAATTCTGGAATTCTTTTCTCTGCATCTTAGATTTAATCCCACATATCAAAACTTAAATAATTTTATAAACTTAAATGTGGGTCAGGGCATGATCACCTTTGTAATGGCTATGGCTCTCTTCATTGGCCATGTTTGCAGATCTTCAGCAATGTCTACACATTAACATGAGTTATGTTGGACTCAGTGTGAACATATATAATACTTTCTCGATTTGTGTAAATTTTCCTTCTGACTTGACCATTCTTAACAAATGAACTGACCTTTTATACCATCTCTAGTGTCCTCTCCCTTTGTTCCCTGAGCCAGGATGACCTCTAAGAGGTAGCTGTACTATTGCCCTAAATATCTAACTGTAAGACAAAGATGTGTCCATTTTATAGATCTTATAAATATTTTCACAAAACAAGTTCTGAGAAAAACAAAAAACATGAACTTTGTTGTTTTCATTCTTTACATCACTAACACAAGAAAATTATGAGAACATAGCTTTGGGTTGACCTAAGTAATGTCTAGTATTTTACACTAGCTAAGGCATTGGTTTTCAGCAGACTGTTTGCAAATGATTGCCTTCCATTACTTCTCAAGACAAAGGGTTAGGATGGGATGGGAAGAAGGTAAAAGGTCACATTTTGCTTGTGAATGTAGTGGATCAGCTAAAATAGTCCTTGATATTTAGACAGGTCTTACTTATGGGTCTAGTGTTAGTCAGCATACAATGTGGGAATAATATCTGAATCATATGATATGCTGCCTGGAACCTGCTGCCTGTGTCTATCTTCTGAAGAATGGCAAAATATAGACAAAAGTTACAGTTATATATCTTTTAGTATTTACATAATTATGTTTCTATAGTGTCAAGAGATCTTTGTGCTAATTTACTACCTGCCTAAATTATAAATTGTCTCATAACGACTTATGTCTGTATAACCATAAACCTAGTATATTCACCTTTTTCTGTGCACCAACAGAATCACACATGCACTACAATCATAGTTTAAATGGATGATAATATTCTATTGAATTCATCTGCACTGCCTAATATGAGAAAATGTTTGCTTTTTACCATGTTGACCACTGTGCTCATCTGTGGGCTATTCTTTTTGTATCTATTCCATCATTACATAAAGATATTTATTTATATAAATATTCTGTATATAGAAAAGAATAAATTTGTCAGTTTTCAATGCATGGACTTCATTCTTATGAAATAAAAATGACATACTTTGCATGGTGTTTTGTATAATTTTATGCCAAAAACCTAGTCATTTAACTTGTCAGTATCCCAATCCTCTGTTGATTGAATCTTTGCATCGTGATATTGCTTAACTATACCTCATACCTCTATAAAGAAGATAACACAGTCTAAAGACCACTACTGAGTGAGCCTTAATAAGTATTAACTCCTACCTTACAGTTGGCTAGAGACATTTTTTTCAAATAACAACTGTAATCATTACCAATGCCAATACATTACAAGATACTTCTATAAATAATCAATGTACCATACATTAACTATATGCTTAATATATTTACAACAGAAATATTGGAAAATATTATGAAGTGAAATACCAGCAAAACTAAACTCTGATTCTGATTATTTATTTAGGCTCAATTATCAATCCTGTTAGATAGTCCATGCAAATACAAATACCATTTACTTGGGAATCTTTTAAAAATTAATAAATTACAGAGGAAAATATAAAACTATAGAAAAATTAACATTACCACAGAATTAGATAAAATGTGAACATTATTTTTGAACTACATAAGGTATTTTTCTGCCTTAAGAAATTGACATTGATCCAGTCATATAATAGTTGATTCGTACATAGCAAAAAGACAAGAGTAAGGAAAATGGTGTAATCGTCATAATCGTACGTGACAGATTCATTTAAGAAGTTAGATCATAACAAAATGGCATATTATTCATCATTTTGTTTTCTTATGGAAAAGTTCTATAGTAAAGATATAATCTGTTTACCCAGTTTCTAGAAGCTGTGACTAAATATTGAAACACAACTTATTTTACCTTCCTCAAGTAACATTACTTAGGATTCCTAAAACAGAGTACTATTTTCCCGATAGAAAAATAATACAATAGAACAAGCTCCTTGATTGTAGTCTGCTATAAAACTACAGATATTAGTTTCAAAAGATTAAAACCAAACCCCTGAGTACAGTTTCCCTTAGAAAGTAAAGTGATGAGGCATTAGTTGTATGTTGACATTTCTTTTCAGAAGAGGAATTTAAAATTTAAATAGTGTGGGAAAGAAACCATACACTCTGTATCCCTGTGATAACACTATGTAAGTTGGGAATTTCTAGCATATGGAAAGCTTAATTGAGTCATGATTCATCACAAAAGGTCCCAAAGTAGGAAAACACATTGAAATGACTGCTGTGATGTTTATCAGCCACCAACCAGGATTATATACAAGAGCAATGCAGCCTTGTAAGATTGAAGAGAGGGCATAAAAACATATAAATGTGGACATGAGGGTCAGTATCCTGTGGGTAGCTCTGGATTCAGGGGATGTTCTGGAGCAAACAGAGGTGCTATGGATATGTTGAACACTTTGCTTGTGCATATAGAGAATGATAACCATGGAGCTGCTTGACCAGATGATAATGAAAGAAAACAAAATTTCAGGAAGAACAATAATTGTAATATATAATCGGTCTACAAAGTCATCATGAACTACAGTGGAACAATATTTCAAGTAATTTTTATGTGTCAGATTCTTTCTGTTCTCTTTGTTATACATATACACAGGAAAAATCATATTTAATGCCATGTAGAGAATCCAGCAAAGAGAAGTGAAGAGACCAATATGATGTGGAGCTTTGGCTTTAAGGTTCATCCAAAAAGAATTCCTAGGACTGATGGTGATTGCCTGGAAGACACTCAAAAAGCAGGTGGTACTAATGGACACATTTCTGCCCAGCCTTTGAATATACAAAAGGAATTTGCAGACAAAATCATTGATAAATACTTTTATCACAAAAGTTTGCTCTGTACGTAGCAGTCCTGAAGACACAAGGATCAAAATGTTGGCTGTGAATAGATGTGAAAGGATCAAATTTGAAGTCTTCATTTTATGTTCAATATAGTAATTGATCAGATAGCAGGAAAGAAGAGAGAAATTTCCCAGAATCCCAATTGTACTCTGAAGTAAGAACACTATTCCTATTATCAAATCCTTGAGGTACATTCTGTCACTTAACAATTTTTCCTTAAACAGTTGCAAAATTCACTTCCTTGAACTCTTAGAAAATTGGTTGTTGATGTGAAAAAAAAATTACAATTGCCTAGTAGTTAATCAAATAGGAGGACTATGACTCAGAAAATCATTTTGTCACCAATATTTCACAAAGATATCTTGTCAGTATCACTGCTGAAATCTCCCGATCTAGATACTTATGAAAAGTTATTCCAGAACGTTGCATAGAAATAGCAGTATTAAGATTAGGTCCAAGTATCTGTTAGAGAATCAATTACCAGTGAGTAAAATCATAAAGGATGCTCATTGACAAATTCCAAAGTTAATTTCCAGTTAGAACTCAGATAAAAGATAAAGTTATTTTAATTATCCTTTTAAGCAAAAAGTAAAGAAAAAAGAAAAACTTATACATTTTTCCTCTGAAATTTAAACAAAATAAAAGCATTTCTTCAAAACAATGCCATTATTTCTCTGTGAACACATGATGCAATGATTAGTATATGGTAAAAGCAATAATCCCAAAGTTTAAGTGACACAATATATAATTTTTAAATATCTAGGTTTCATTATAATTTATATAACATGCATAAATATAGGTATTCTTGCTAAATGCTAATAATCCATAGCAAAATTACAGAACCAACTTACTGGTAAGCTTCTCAAAAACTTTAAACTTCAGCCAAGGAAAATTCATCCTAAGAGGAACCTCCTCTTAGTTTCCCAGGTTTATACAGTTATTTTCAGCCCTAATAAAATCTATGTGCACAAGCTATTTTGTTGAATACAATGTGAGATAGCTGTTTCACTGTCATCTAAAATATTTGTCATAAAAAGAGCTTTAACACTATTATATGACTGAGATGTCCAGCCCCCCCACATTCTTTGTCTTTGTCTCTGTATCTCTGTTTCTTTGTCTCCTTCTGTTTCTCTTTTTGTCTCTCTGTATCTCTGTATTATTTGCCTGATTTCACCTAGTGTGTTTCAGATTCTCAACATACCAAATGATGACATGAACTGAGAAACTAGGTTCTGCTCCATCCTTCCCTCTTTGGTATGCAGCAGAACCTAGACACAGGGACAAAAAAAAATAAGGAATCACAATCTAGGTAACAAAAGCAATCCAAGCTTCCAGGGACTAAGCCACTACCCAAAGACTGACCCTGGGCTACAACTGCATAGGTAGCAATGAATAGCCTAGTAAAGGCACCAGTGGAAGGGGAAGCCTTTGGTCCTCCCAAGACTGAACCCCCAGTGAACAGGATTGTTAGGGGGAGGGCAGTAATGAGGGGAGGATGGAAAGGGGAACACCCATATAGAAGGGGAGAGGGAGAGGTTGGGGGATGTTGGCCTGGAAACTGGGAAAGGGAATAACATTTGAAATTTAAATAAGAAGTACCCAATTTAATAAAGATGGAGAAAAAAAGCAATCCAAGAAACACTCAGAACCTCAGGAACCCCCATAATACTGTGGTCCAAGATATTTGATAGACCCACATAATGCTCAGAGCAACATAGCTATTCAGAGAGGTCTGACACAGAAGGAGTCTTCTTCCTAATATCAAGTGTAGTTTTCAAGCTAACAGAGACTGACATAGGTTTCTCATACAATAAACTGTGATGTTCTGCAATGGTTCACTATCTAAGAACCAGAAAAAATAAGTTGCCTGTCTCAATATGGTCAGTATAATTAAAAAATTTTTGATACTAAAAGAGATTCAAGTCATGAATTATAATTTTAATTGCTATACTTTACAGGGAAAAAACTTTAAAATCCCAATATTATGAAAGCTATTAAATTATTGGAAACTTTTGTAAATCATTAAGACAGAAGATTAACAGTTATCACATAAATGACCCAATTTTTATACAAAATTTTATATATATAATTATATACATATTTATATTACATATTTGTAAGAAAAAGCTTTATTTATATTATAATGTGTTTTTTTCAAAGTAATACCTAATACAAGTAACTAAAAACAAGCAAATTATAATTAAAATCATGTATAACAAATTGCCATCAAACATATCTGATACCTTCTGAATGTCATGCAATACGTTTAATTGAAAATGATTCCTGTAATCCACTGTCCATTTGAATTCTACTTACTCCTATTATTTATACTTCTCAGATCTTTAATGATATTGATATATTAAAGAATAAGCAGGATTCATATATAAAGTTTACTGTATAAAATAATCTGATTTGCAAAGACTGATCTCAATAAACAAACATATATGCTTTAATGGTAAACAAGTCTAATGGTAAAAATGAAATGCTTATATAAAGTACAAAGTTTTAGAAAAATATTTACTGTTTACAAAAGCAAGTAAATATATATTGAGATTTAATATTTCAGAGTTTTACCCCATCAATGGAATTCTGATAGCTTATTAATCTAGCTCTGATAAAATAGTGCTGTTATGGTTAGTTACACACTCAGTAGGATAAATTTCCTCTAGTAGTGTTTTAATAAAATTTAGATGCTACTTATCATACAAAAATCATCTCTGTTCAATTTATATGTACATCTCCCTGGACAGAAACAGAAGAATGTTCAGGTTTTTTCAACAAAACCATAATTTTGTTATGCTGAAAAACTATGAATCTACTCTTGCTGATTTTCAGATAATACATAGAAACTTTTTGTACATCAAGAATTTCATTGTACTTTCCAAAAATGGCAATATAAACTTCAGGGATAAAAACAATTCTTAAAACTTGGATCCCTCCAACCCCCACATTTCAAATGGACTGCAAATTAGTACTTGGACAATCATCTGTTTATTCTGTATTCTTTTCAGAATACTCAAGTTATAAGAGTTTGGTTTTTAAGTTGTTTAACTTCTATCTTTAGTTTACATCTATCTTTGACAAATTCTATATGGTAGATAGAAATCAACTTATTTCTCCGAAGATGCTTTACACTAGGCCAGCCCCAGTCAGGCTTCCAACACCAGAACCCCCAAATTGGTAAAAGCTGATGTAATTCAGTCTTGTTGTTGTAAATATTCAGTCTATTCAAATGGGATAGCAAACCAAAAGCTTCTGATGAAAGCCACATAGGTTTTACTTCTCCCTACTATTGCCTGGTATTCTAGTATTTATGGAACCTGACAGTAAAGGAGAACACATCCCCATTTGTTCTCAACAAATTGCTAAAATATTATATACAAAACCAAACCAAAAAAATTTGCTGGCAAATGGACAGTATAACTACATGTAACATGTATTGTTATATCAAGATTAAAAATTATGTTCTTCTGATGCTATCCAAGCCATCATAGTTTCTATATGCCTTCTTTTGTGCATTATAAGTTTTTTTTATTATTATTAACTTGAGTATTTCTTATTTACATTTCGAATGTTATTCCCTTTCCCGGTTTCCGGCAAACATCCCCCTAATCCCTTCCCCTCCCCTTCTTTATAGGTGTTCCCCTCCCCATCCTCACCCCATTGCCGCCCAACCCCCAACAATCACGTTCACTGGGGGTTCAGTCTTAGCAGGACCAAGGGCTTCCCCTTCCATTGGTGATGTTACTAGGATATTCATTGTTACCTATGAGGTCAGAGTCCAGTGTCAGTCCATGTATAGTCTTTAGGTAGTGGGTTAGTCCCTGGAAGCTCTGGTTGCTTGGCATTGTTGTTCATATGGGGTCTCAAGCCCCTTCAAGCTCTTCCAGTTCTTTCTCTGATTCCTTCAACTGGGGTCCTATTCTCAGTTCAGTGGTTTGCTGCTGGCATTTGCCTCTGTATTTGCTGTATTCTGACTGTGTCTCTCAGGAGAGATCTACATCCGCATTACAAGTTTTTATCACTTCCCATTTAAAGTATTCTAAGGCTGTATCAAAAATTTCAGGAGGACATAAGACAAACCAGGAATGCTCAATCAGTCTTCCTCCATCTTAGTCTTCAGAGATATTTTTTTTTCTTTTCTTTTTTTTTTCGGAGCTGGGGACCAAACCCAGGGCCTTGCGCATGCTAGGCAAGCGCTCTACCACTGAGCTAAATCCCCAACCCCAGAGATATTTTATTGTAAAGACAAACCTAGTTTATTCTTTATATTTTTCAAAAATTGTTCTATACCTCACTTGTAGACTTAACTACAAATATTTTTATTCTGCTTGTGCCAGGAAATGATAAAATGACTTTGCTTCAAAAGGTAATAACATTCTTGTAACTGCAATTTTATTTCAAAAGCTGTTGGGACTATTTTATGATAACCTTGCAATTAGGTATTTGTTACAGGAGGTCATTATGATTAACAACACTTATGTTTTTCTCATGTACTGCCATCTATTTTGCTGGCCAAAAATTTCAGTAAATGGTTTATATTCTTTTTTCTCAGGGATTAAAATAAATCATTCATCTCTCACACAGGAAATAGTGATCATATTCAAATAAGAATATTTATGCAAAAAGTGGTATATAACAGGAGGTATATAATATTCATGCCAATCATCATACATTCATGGTTTATGTATTAGACAATTATAATGCTATTTGTTGCTTACAAGTTTAGACATCCCTTCATACTATTTAAGTGGACAGAGCTTCAGCTGATTTCAGATGATAGTATACTCTGAAGCATTGTAAATGAAATACAAGGAAATGTATAACAAGCAAATACAAATAAAATATGAGTTTATACATTATGATTGCACTTAGAAACAATAAGGTATGGATCAGCAGTGATGGCATCATTTATGGATTAACATAGATGTCCCAAAAATGGAACATGTAACAATGATAGAGCCATATATTATTTTAGTGACATAATGCACAATTATAAATGAGCTAATAAAGAAATTTTAAATTTTTATTTTCTTTTGAAGGACTGAATAAATTTTCTTATTATATAATTTGGTGTCTAACTGGGATGAATTCTGAGATATTACATGGAAAAACTAATATTTTATGGAAAATATGGCCAAGAAATTAAAATAATTATAGGTTATGAGATGGTTAATATGGTGAATTCGTGGCCTTGGACATGTAATATTCTGAGTTGAACCTCTACTATCAGCAACTAAGAGGAATTTTCACCCAAGTGTTAGAATAGAAAATAAAGACCCACAAGTCTGACTAACAGGTCAGTTTAGAATATTTAGAAAGTTCCAGAGAGTTGAAAGCTTTGTCTAAAATGTATGATGATAATATTATTGAAATACAAAATCTGTCAGAAGAAAAGGGCAGTTGTCATCTAAACAAACCACACACACACACACACACACACACACACACACACACACACTCACACACACACACTCACACACACACACTTACATACACTATGTTCATGATTACTTTTGTATTTCAACAAAAATATATGAGAAAAATTGAATTCTTATTAATTGATATTTATTATGCTTACATTTACTAAATTCCTTAATAAATCACACAGATAATTAATCAGGATTTTGGAAAAAATAAAGTGCAAATATTCATAGAATCTGTGAAGTCAAGGTTTTCATTGTATGTGTTTCCAAATACAGAATCAAATTTTCCATGTAAAATCTTTATCCCAGACTTCCCATCTTAGATGTATTGCTATGCACAGCAAATACAAACTGCTCACCTGACTCATTCTCTGTGCCAAAACTTCAGCTCAGTGTGCACTTCATGATACCCTGAAATTTCTGAAATCCAGTACTAGCAAGAGCGAGACATCTCACTTTAAGATAAAGGTCAATATCTGTGACCTCATCTCACTTATAAACTGCAGTTTTCATTATGTCTTCTGTGACAAAGCCATGACTTGCTTTGGGAGACAATAACTTTTCAGGTATGTGTTTTTAATAGTTAACTACCAAAGCTCATCATTAAATTCATGTGAGTGTCTCCAAAGGAACATTCTAAACTGTTTGAAGAAGCTACAAACAATTATATTCTCATGACCCCTAAAGAATAACCATTTCAGAGTATACCAAGCATATCAAGGTCTACAAAGAAGTTTCTGTGACTTACTCTTCTCCAACAGTCTCTTAACTGTACTATAGAAATTTAGTCTACTATTATCAGATTCCTGCACTGCCCACTGTTATCACATTGGGCCAAGTGTAATCGGTCAGAAATTCAGGAATAACTGCTGAATTGTTTGTGATAATGATTTGCACCAAAAATCATTCTCATCCTCCTTTTAAAACTGCTTAAAAATTAAATTTAAAATAATAAGGAAACCTCAACATGGCAAAATCTTTGAACATAGCTCTATTCATCATAGAATTTACATGCAAATATCAATCCTTCACAAAAAAATCAACTGTCTTGTTTAAGCAATACATATGCCATGGATGCACTTTTAATAAAAATTCCTTTAGTGGTCCTAGAGTATTCACAATTAATCTTGATGAAAAATATTTTGAACATAATTTCTTATATTAAGAAAGAAAAGATAATGGATAATGTAGCAAACTAATAATCACATTCTGTCCAAGAAGAATATTTCTGTGAGTATTTAAAGACATAAGAGATACTAAAGCAGTATAGTCCATGTCAGACATCTAGCCTTTTGATTCAATTTTAGGTTCAGTTCCTAGAATTCTCAGAATTTCAAGAATTCAATTCAACAAATTACAGACATAGAAAGTTGTTCTGGCCTTGTCAATGTTTCCTGGATGGATATTGTGTTGGTTTGAATGAGAAAACCACCATTGACAAAAAGAAAAAGGACCACCACTTGTTTCCTGAAGTGCATACCTATGGGTTCTTTGGAAAGTCATTTCTGTTGAAGGAGTTTTTTTTGGGATATACATGAAGTAACATTTGGTTGAAGCAAACATAGGTGAAAAGCTAAGGCAGACTTGTGAAGGACTGTTTGGCTGAAACAGACAGAGCTGAAAGATGTTCTGTAAAAACAAATGTGTAAAAGGACAAGTGATGAAGGATTATTCATGAATAGCACATATTTTGGTCTGTCTTGTATAGTGTGGCTGAGGTCCATTTGTCAGGACTCTATAGAGAGAAAACACAAAATGTCTTCTGGTGGTGTGTTTTGACTTTTTTTTTTTTTTGTGGAATTGGACTGATTGCAGAGTATTGTAAGTTGAGAAAGACGTATATGTTGAAGCAGGACAAGATCCATGAAGGACACCTGATGTTTAGAGGTGGTTTAACTAGGATTTCACGAACAGTGACAGAGGCTGAGCTTGGATGGTTTGTCTATGCAAAGTTTGTTGGTCATGGTTTTTTTTTTTTGTTGTTGTTATTTGTTTTGAGAGAGAGGCACAGCCAAGAAATATTCTGGGTATTCTTGTTGGCCAGAGTCTCTCCTGCTGGTTGACTTGTGTAGAGGATGAGTTCTGGCTCTCTCTGTTAGGTAGTGTCACTGTCGTTGACCTGTGTTTTTTTCTTAGCTCTACTGAACTGAACTGATGGAATACCTGAGAAGTGTTTGGGAGTGGAACAAGTTATCTTTGTTGAACTCATAATTTCTTTGTGTGTGTGTGTGTGTGTGTGTGTGTGTGTGTGTGTGTGTGTGTGTGTTTGTATTTAACTTGCTTTTGTACTTTTCTTTTCCTTTATTGGATATTTTCTTTCTTTATATTTCAAATGTTATCCCCCTTTCTGGGTTTACCCTCTGAAAACACCCCCAATCTCTTCCCCCTCCCCCCTGCCTCCATGAGGGTGTTCCCCACAACCTTCCCATTCCCTGCCATTTCCCCACCCTAGCATTTCCCTACACTGGGGCATCAAGTTTTCTTTTATCTTAACAACACAGATGAGAGTTGTTCTAAAGAACCATTTTTAAATGTTTATCTCTCTCATTTTTCATTATCTCTGGTGGTTGGTGGGACAAAAAGGAGATTAAAGTGTTTAATAAAAATCATTAAAAATAGACTTTAAAAAGAGTAAATTTAGAATTATTCATTGTTTTTCAAGCTGTTTGGAAAGGATTGAATTGGACATCAATGAAGAAGAAAGCTATGCATTGACAAGGGTATTGATATTAACAGCTGTGTATATAAAGACATGAATCCTAAGCTCACTATTCCTGATTCCATTGCTCTTTTTATACTCTTCTGCTTCCTTAACAGAACATGATGAACAGTCTATAAGGATATGAATGTCAAAATAATCTCTCCCTTCTTAAAGCTGTTTGCATTTATGCTGTAAATCAGCAGAAAAATATTGAAGGTATAAATTTGTACCAGAGAGAAGGATGGGTGTAACTGACCATATTTGTTTTGGAAGGAATGTAGGAGGGTTAAGAACTTTGGATTAGAAATCCAGATGAGTGCTGTAAGCAGATGTTATGACTTAATGTGCATGTAATCTGGAAAATTGCTCTGCTGAGAGCAAAGTGAACTTTAACAACTGGCTCAAGAGTTTTAAAATTGCTTGGGAGTTATAGCAGCAACTGTGATAAAAGTCATTTTTGTCATGCTGAGTGAGACATGGGACTAGCATAATGCTTTTCTGGCAGGATCTCCCCAGTAGCTAGTAGAAACAGATGCAGGTATTGAGAGCAAAACATGAGACAAAACTCTGAGGTGCTTATGGAATAGTTAGTGTAAAGATTGAAGTCCCTGAAAATATATGAATTCCACAGGAAGTATAATAGAGTCAAATATCCTGGACACCTTGAAGCTGTCAGAAACTGAGCCTCAAACCAAATACCAAACACCTGCTTTACCAAAGTCCCTTGCACATATGTACCAGACAAACGGCTTAGTTTCAATGAGGGTCCTCGAACCAGTGGAGAATAGGCTATCTCTAAAGCAGTAACCTGACTGTGGAGTCAGTTTTCTAACAGGAATCCCTTGGGTGGATTCAGTGGAAGAGTACTTCCAAAATCCTGCAGAGAATTGACATGATAATGTAGAAGACATCTAGGGCATTGTCCACTCTCTCAGAAGAGAGCATAAGTGAGTATTAGGAGAGAGAAACTATGAGGGGACTGCTGGGGTGATATCACATAGGATGTAAAAAAAGAAAAAAAAGTGAGAGAGAAGGAGAGAGACAAAAGAAGGAAGAAAGAAAAAGAAAAAAGAAAGAAATGAAACAAAGAAAGCATGAAAGGAAGAAAGGAAAAAAGAAAGAAAAAAAAACTATGAGGAGCTAATGTAGGACATTAGCTATGTCAAGCTAATGGGCATAGGACATAACTCAATAATGGAATTAAGAATAAAATATTGGCCCAACCAGCGACCCATACTCTTTTCTATTTGCACCAGTTCCTGGAGTGGAGTCTGCTCTGGATCACTACCCACTCTGCTCTATCCCCCAGGTGCTATGACCCATCCTTGATCACAGGTGAGACCTCAAACACTGACCCAATACCTGGCATATCCAAAGAACCTGGAACCAAGAAACACAGGTATCTTGCACAGCCTTAAACTCACACTCCTACTTGATTGAGTGCCCATGTGCCTGGCACAGAGCCTTTGCCTCGTACACCCACCCACTCATACCACATCCAAATGCAGCACAGAACCCAAGAGTTCTGACACATCAAATATCCCAGGATCACAGGATCACAGGACTGCAGAACCATGGGATCACAAGCTCACAGGAGTGACCAGCTCCAGTCAGAGACAGATAGGCCAGTTAACAACAGAGATAATAAGAGGGTGAGAGGAAGGATAAGAACAAAAGCAACAGACACCTATACTACTTGGAAGCATCAGAACTCAAAAACAAGCCCTATATACCTCAATACACCTGAAAACCAAAATTTTAGAATTCTCAGCTCATGAGATGATATAGGACTTGAAGAATGACAAACACTCCCTTAAAGAAAGACAGGAAAACACAGGAAAGCAAGTAGGAACCCTTAAAGAGGAAACACATGAATTCCTTAAAGAAAGACAGAAAAAGACAATCAAAGAGGTAAACGAATTGAAGAAAACAATCCAGGATTTAAAAATGGAAATAGAAAAGTTAAAAAACAAAACACAAAGGGAGACAACACTGGAGATGGAAAACTTAAGAAAGATATCAGAAGTCATAGATAAAAGCATCACCAACAGAATATAAGTGATAGAAGAAAGAATTTCAGGAGTTAGGGAAAGTAGTGAAGGAACTATAGAGAGAACAACAATATCATCCAACCAAACCATCAAGAGCTCCCAGGGACTAAACTGCCAACAAATGAGTACCACATGGAGGGACCCATGGCTTCAGCTGCATAAGTAGCAGAGGATTGCCTTATCTTGCATCAATGGGAGGAAAGGCCCTTGGACCTGTGAAGACTCAATGCCCTAGTGTAGGGGAATACTTTTTTTTCTTTTTTTTTCGGAGCTGTGGACTGAACCCCGGGCCTTGTGCTTGCTAGGCAAGCACTCTACCACTGAGCTAAATCCCCAACCCTGTGTAGGGGAATTCTTGAGAGGTGATGCTGGAGTTTGAGAGTGAGTGAGAGCACACCCTCATAGAAGCAGGGGGAAGGAAGAACAGTATAGGAAGTTTGCAGAGGAGAAGCAGAGAAAATGTATAACATTTGAAATGTAAGTAAATAAAATACCAACAATAAAAAAAGCATTTCTAAGTGGATCACCCTTCATGACCTCAAGCTATACAACAGAGCAATAGTGAGAGAAAAACTGCTTGGTATTTACATAGAGACAGACAGGTTTATCAATGGAATAAAACTTAAGACATAGAAATAAAACCACACCCTTATATACATTTGATCATTGACAAAGAAGCCAAAAATATGCAATGAAAAAAGAAAATATTTTCAGTAAAGTTCTGATCTAACTGGTGGTCAACATGTAGGAAAATGAAAATAGAACTGTATTTGTCATCTTGCACAAAGCTGAAGTCTAAGTGGATAAAGGGCCTCAACATAAAACAAGATCCCCTGACTCCAATGGAAGAGAAAGTAGGAACGAACCTTAAACTTATTTGCAGAGCAGAAATTTACTAAACAAAACTCCAATGGCTCACTCTCTAAGATCAAGAATTGACAAATGGGACCTCATGAAGCTATTTTATTGGGTATTTCTATTTACATTTCAAATGATATTCTTTTTACTGTTTTCCCTTCAGCCCCCTCTTCCATCCCTCCCCCACTTCTTCTATAAGGGTGTTCCCCTTCGTCAACCACCCCACTTCATGCCTTCACAGTGACATTTCAGTACATTGAGGGAGTGCAAAGTCATTTCAAGGCAAAGGACGTAATCAACAGGTCAAATTGGCAATCTACACATTGGTAAAAAATGTCATTAACCCTACATCTGACAGAAAGATAATATCCAAAACATGAAAGGAAATCAAGAAGCTAGCCTCCAAAAAACACACAAACCATCAAAAACTGGATATAGAACTATAAAGGGAATTCACAATAGAGGAATCTAGGATATCTGAGAAGCATATAAAGAAATATTCAAAGTCCTTAGTGATCAGGAAAATGAAGTCAAAATAACACTTTGATTCCACCTTACACCAATCAGATTGGCTAAGATCAAAAACACAGTTGATGGCATATTCAGGTGAGAATATGGAGAAAGAGGAACCCTCCTCCATTACTGGTAGGATTGCAAACTGGTACAACCATTCTGGAAATAAATCTGGAGGTTCCCCAGAAAATTGGCCCTGAAGCACGAAGCAAGTGAAAAGTTAAAACTGCCTCTACAAAAGAATAAATGCAAAAATTGTCCCTTGACTTACTGTTAGGGGTAGTAACTTTTTCCTGTTTTTATTTTTTCTTCTCTTATCTTTGGTGTAATTCCTGAGTAACAAAAAGTAAATCTGTTTCCAAAGACTTCGCACTTGGAATCCTAGCCACCTTAGACAGCTAAGTCATCCATGCCTCTTCCTTGGATACCATCTGAACTTCCTTGCAGACTCAACAGGTTTACCAATGGCTGAAGTGTACATTTGCTCTCCTCAAAATGCACACCTTGTGTTCTTATGGGCTGCATTCCCACTATCCAATAAATGGACAGTTGTTTAAAAAAACAAAACACAACAAAAGAGAACATTAAATATTCCTAGGCTTAAAACATATTTTTCCCTCAGTGGTTTTCTCGGTGTTAACTTTTCCAGTTCACAAAATTAATGACCAATGAGATTAAGATTAAGCTGAGCTTTATAAAATACCATGAGCCAATTAGTCTTTTTTTCTGCTAGTTATACTCACTTGGAGAACACAATACTGGAGGTCTGTTAATGCAAAGCTTTTTCTTTTCTTTTTTTTTTTCTCCATCTTTATTAACTTGGTTATTTCTTATTTACATTTCAATTGTTATTCCCTTTCCCGGTTTCCTGGCCAACATCCCCTTAATTCCTCTCTGTCCCCTTCTATATAGGACTAACCCACTACCCAAAGACTATACATGGACTGATCCTGGGCTCCAAACTCATAGGTAACAATGAATAGCCTTGTAAGAGCACCAGTGGAAGGGGAAGCCCTTGGTCCTGACAAGACTGAACCCCCAGTGAACGGGATTGTTGGGAGAAGGGCAGTAATGAGGGGAGGATGGGGAGGGGAACACCCATATAGAAGCTTTTTCTTAAACTGTAGATTGTCATGTCCTGGTAAGCATGTGGAGAGATTCTATATGCCCTTCGCTGGTTTCCCAAATTCAAAACACCTTGACATAAATCCAATTATTGTTGTACTGTTACTAGGATGTTGCCACTGAGAAATATCATTACTTTAATCAATGTTCAACAGCATTTTTATATTTTTAATTTTATGCTTTGGACTCAAAGTATAGGATTATCCCATCAAAAGATAAATTCTCAGAAATAGTCATAACTAAGTTCCTCTTTCTTTCCCTATAGCCACTGACAACCAGAATTTAAGTCTTTAATTATGTCATTTCAAGAATATACTTTGAGTAAAATCATACAGTTTTTAACATTTTTTTGTATTGAACATCTTTGTTTACTTATATTCCACTGTTACCAATTTATGAAGATTACAGATGAATATACTATATGCTTGTGTATGTTTGTGTGAGTATGTGTGTCTGTGTCTGTGTGTGCATATGTGTTGTTTGGTTTTGCTTTCTTTTTCATGTTGTGTTTTTGAGAATTTTGTACATTCTATTTATAGTATTCTGTAATGTCTACTGGATACTCCTTCATGCCTGAAACCATGCAACTTCATGATTTTTTTCTCTTTACAGAATAAAACCATAACAAACAATAAAATATATGGATCCAAAATAATAAATTTTAAACCATTTGAAATATAATGAAATGAAATGCTGAATGGCATTCTCTGAGGTAAAATATAATGAATAGAGATTAATCTTATCCAAAATGAATGTTCCTTCTGCAATCTGTAGCCACAGGAAAGATAACCTATTACCTTTATTTAGTTTTATCATCAGAGTATGTGGATCCAAAGTCAGGAATTCTGTTTCAGTTATGATGAGTTGTGTTCAGATAATGTTACTTGTAGATAATCTATTTCCTCTGGTGTCAAAGAGTATAGGTCCATATATGTGTCATTATTTTTCAGAGGTATGACAATACCTTAAGTTAACTGTAGGATTCAAATGTGTATTTAAAAAATAGAAATATCAAAAGAAACTTAGAGGAACTGTCCATCTGGTATTATGAAGAAATTTCCAGAGTTCAATATTTAGGGTTTCCTTTCCATTATCTATAAAAAGTAACTAGGAATTTATTCTCCATTCAATGGTATGTGAATAAAATTTCTGCTTTGTCTTATGGAGGTGATGATATCATGGTGTGCAACTGATCTGCCAAAGAGGAATGTGCAATCCAATCCTATTATGTACATTTTACTCACCTGGACAAACCTGCTCTCTTTCATATAATACCATCACTGGACAAGTGATAATACAGAATTTGTAAACATTCCCGACTCAGACTGACTTTCTGAATAATAATTCTGTTATATGACCTTGTAGTCATTAATCTGATTCTGACAGTGAGCTGAGTTTTTCATGATATAACCTTAACAACTCCTCATCTGATAAAATTTCTGACTTATCTACACCAAGTCATCTATCTTTTAATATTGAGTAGCTAGTATAGAGAATCAGGAGCTGCTGTATGATTGAACTTCCCATGTCCTTTTTGATAATTTTTATCAAATAGAGATAGGCAGCAGCTAATATATTTGAGCCAGGCATTCTAACCACAGCAACCTGTCCAATTTTCTGTATCTCAATACATGTTATATTTAGAAATTAAAACATACCATCTCTACCTTACATCCAACTAGGCATTAGGTTATAAGAAATACTCTACAACCTGTCATATTCCTGCAGTTAATCTTTGTCCAGTTCATCCAGGTAACACCATGCATTACTATTTTTGTTGCTGTTGCCTTCCCCTTTTCTTATATCTGCACTTATTTGAAATATCTCAGCCCTTTGTACTATATGCTTCTTCCAACAAAATTAAGGCAGTTTCATTTTTCATAATTGTTAATGCCTGCCTGTGAACCCTGAGTATTATTTTCCTGTCCCTTCCTTGTTAGTCTCTGAGTATTATTCTGGTTTCTTCTAACTCATTCATAGTCACTTCTCTTCAAATATTTCCTCTTACTGTTTTCACCCTCCTTAACAGTGTTATCTCTTTATTTTCTTAATTTCTTTATTGATGCAGTCTACTAATTAAATATCCCATTTTCAGGTTCATGTTTTAAATTGATGTTTCAATGTTTATACCAATATTTTTGGACATATATTGGGAAAGTGAGTGATGAGCCATAACTAGAGATGGGGGATGTGGGTCAATGGAGGGGCCTGGTAGGTAGAATATGGGTAGTAACGCCTGACAACACCGTCAATGTGTCTCAGTGTTCTATTACTCAACTGTGTTGATGACCAAAGGATGCCTTCCATTCTTGATGCTGCTGCTAAGGGTAAAAAGTCTAGATTTTTTTTATGTATCCTGGACCCATGCTTGGCTTTTCTATCCAATATAAACAATGTAAACAATGGGAATATAAAGAGTAAAATCCTTTTTGGAGTGTAATAAAACAAAATGAGAGATTGAGACTCAACAGCCATAGAAGTCCAGGCTGTCATTTTATTCCAAGAAAGCATAGGGCATAATCTGTTCATCTAATATTAAAAGATTGGTATATACAAATTATAATTCTATTAATCATGTCAATGCATATTCCTTCCTTCCTGGCATACCAGTAAGAAAACATGGTTTAATAATTAGATTTATATGAGAACCAGTAACATATCCTGCAATGGTCAAAATTTATGTTGATCTAAACTTTATAGTGAGTCACTAGGGGTAGTTATCTTTCTTTACAGACAATAAAAAGGACATCTGTGATATAAAAGGACTCAAGGAGAAGTTATTGAAAGAAACATCATTAGATGGTTAGAACTGATTTAAATTTTCTCACACATTTGCAAACCCCTTTTGTAATGATGGCATAAGACCCACTGAAAAAAATTGTGTAGTTCTACTAGAGGGCTTTTGAGACTAAAGTGTTTTTCTTCCTTCCTTCCTTCCTTCCTTCCTTCCTTCCTTCCTTCCTTCCTTCCTTCTTTCCTTTCTTTCTTTCTTTCTTTCTTTCTTTCTTCTTCCTTCCTTTTCTTTTTTCTTTTGTGTGTGTGTGTGTGTGTATGTGTGTGTGTGTCATGTTTATAACACCCTGTATAGAAGGATGGCATTTTGTAATTTTAACAAATGTCTGTTTTGCTTATCAAGTTCCTAGTGCTATGGTATACAAACCAAATGTAAATCAAATGGCCAAATTCATAAATACCTTGGGTAGATCAAAACTAAATACTCTTATTACCTTACTATGAAGACATCTTAACTCATTAAAATTCCATTTTATTTATATTTTCTCATAAATTCTATCTCTCAACATCACTCTCTAGATCCTGCCCTCCTCCCTCTTCCACTCTATCTCCACTCTACCCCAGATCTATTCTTCTTTAGAATCTTCCCTTCAGAAAATGCTTCCACCAATGGTGGGAGTAAGCCTTATGTCTAGGCACTGATCTGTGAGTAAAACGGCATGTCGCTTCTCAACCTTTTGGCTCAGACTAAAGGTAGCATATTTTCTTACCAGTTTAATATTAGTCATGTTATCACTTATTTTCGTTAGTTTCTTTTTTAAGACCACAATAATAATATTTGCTCCTTTACTTTCCTTTTCCAATCTATATTTTACATTCCCTTTAAATCTTTAAAACCAATCATCTTGTTTCATTCATTTTTTTATTCACATACCTACACAAACACAAATTCACACACACACACACACACACACACACATACACACACACACACACACACACCAAGGCACTCACAGAAAAAGAGAGACAAAGACAGAGTCAAAGAGAGAGTGATGGGGAAGGATTGAAGAAAAGAGATAGAGGAACATTTGCATATATAAATACAATATTTTTAGTCTGCATATCGTTATTTGTATTTATCTATTTTAAGGGCTAATTGTTTGGTACTAGATAACCACTAGTTCCTTCTCTTAAAAAGACATTTTCACCAAATGTGTTTATTCTTTATTTGCCTGTACTTGTTGGTTTCTGGTTGGAGTCTCAATAGATTTTCATGACAAAATAAGCCTGTCTATCGACTTCTTCTGTCCTCAGCTCATTCTTGAGCAATTATGTTTGTAAGGTTGTTAGAGTTGCTGACAAGGCTCAGAAACAAATATTTTTGAGTGTATGTATCTGCATCTTTTGTAGAAAACTCCTTTATCTCTTTACACTGTTCCTTTTATAATTATGGGCATACTTAGGGTACAAGAATTATGCCATCAACAGGAATATTTTACCAATACTGTAGCAGTTGGCAATTGGGACTTCGCCCCCCAGAACTCTGTATTTGAGTTATGGTTTTCTTTACTGACTATCATTTGTTTCTGAAAGAAAATACCTTTGAAAAATGCACATTGTATTTATATAGAAGAATATGAATAGACCATATGAATGTATTAAGGATTTATGCTGTTCAGAAAAATGCTGATTGGATATTCACCTTAAAGATCCAAGATATCACTACATGAGGTGTTGCTAGATTTCTAGTAAAAATCATGATTTCCTCCTTGTTGAGGAGTTATTAAGTCCACTTAGAACCTTCTTGGGTTCCACCAAAGTACACATGCCACTACTGTCCAATTAGGGTTTATATGACACAGTGCTTCTTAATTCACATAGTATACATTGATACAATTTTTGATTGCTTCCTTAACTTGTACTGCAGCAAATAATGTTTGTTAACATGAAATCTAGTCCTTCAGAGAATTTTATAACACTTGCAGCTAAGAAACTTCTTGGGACATAGTTTGAAGTTTCTTCTGCACTGTGGACTTAATTTTCACTTATGGGTAAAAAGCAAGTATACTAGCCATATAATTTAGGAAATATATGAGACAAGTATACCCAACAACTCAAAATATTATTATTTTTGTGGCTGGCACTTCAACTGTTTCAGAGAGTCAATATTTTGGGGGAGGGTGTTGGAATAGTCTGACTAGATGGAAAATAATTATCTAAACAAAAAAAATACACACCTACATGCATTGAAGCCATTTTATGTAGGTATTCCTAGTAAAATTACTCATGACTTTTTCATGTATTCCTATTCCTTTTTAACCCTCTCTGACCTGTTTTATTTTTTTCTCCTGGTGTACCCTAAACAGATGTTTTTCTCCTTGCCCACCCATTTTCCTGATTTATCCCTTTAATTTTCTATGCCTGATTACTCACCTTCATATTTTTCTCTAAATTCCATAATTGTGACATTTCACATTTATATTTTCTTTGAATTCTCTCTCTCTCTCTCTCTCTCTCTCTCTCTCTCTCTCTCTGTGTGTGTGTGTGTGTGTGTGTGTGTGTGTGTGTGTGTGTGTATGGGATATTATTCTTTAGTTGCTTTCATACCCCTCAGTCACCACCCACATTGAAGCCAGTGTCTACCTTTGTTCACTTCCTTTTACACTCCTTCCTATGTGTATATTGAATACAGATTTGCAGCTTAACTCCTTGTTCATATTTTATGTCATTCTAAATCTATCCATATTCCTCTCTTTTAATGTACTTATATAAGTCATTCTAAATCTATCCATATTCCTCTCTTTTAATGTCCTTATATAATTCCCCAGACTTCAAAAAACTCACCATTTCACATTACTTTTCATGTTTTTCTAATGTGTATATTTATGTTTTTTATCACCATTTCGGTACACATTTTCACCACCATAAATATTATACAGTTAAAGTATTATATGTTCTTTTTTAGATGCCCATAATGATACATGTTCTTACAATCTCACAGACTGGCTTAGCTTAGCCTGCACTTTTCCAGAGTCTTCAAGCAAGTCTGTGTAGTGAATGAAATACATCTCCCAGGACTTGGTCAGCATCCCAATTTTCTTCATGTCTTCAATGATGTTGGAACAATCAATAGGAAACCATCTAAATAAAACAAATCTTTCATTCCTGCAAGAGGTAGGGTGGGTAGTTGTTCATTATTGATCACTAAGGGGAGGTTGGTTGCTCTTTGGTAATGGTTAGGGTCATGAAAAACGAAAAGATTCAGGGATCTTTTTATGTCTCTCCCCTATGTTCTTCTTTTTGTCTTCTCTATTGTTTGTGGGTAAAACTGGGGAAATGTGGAGCTAATAGGAGTATACAGCATTGTATCACTGTTAAAGGAAAAAAAGCACAGATTATTTTATCTCCTTTTAGAATAAGAAAGTGACAAAAGCCTCAACTATCTTAGATTGGTAAGAATATTTTTATGATGAGAGAAAATTTAAGGCTATAGAAACCTATTCAGATAAAGAACTCACTTACAGAAATGCAGGAAAACACAAATAAACAAGCAGAAGCCTATAAAGAGGAATCACAAAAATCCCTGAAAAAATTACAGGAAAACAAAATCAAACAGGTAAAGGTATTAAAAACGGAAATAGAAGCAATAAAGAAAGCACAAAGGGAGACAACACTGGACATAGTAAACCAAAGGAAGACACAAGTAGTCAAAGATACAAGCATCACCAACAGAATACAAGAAATAGAAGAGAGAATCTCAGGAGCAGAAGATTCCATAGAAATCATCGACACAACTGTCAAAGATAATGTAAAACGGAAAAAGCTACTGGCCCAAAACATACAGAAAATCCAGGATACAATGAGAAGATCAAACCTAAGGATAATAAGCATAGAAGAGAGTAAAGACTCCCAACTCAAAGGACCAATAAATATCTTCAAAATCATAGAAGAAAACTTCCCTAACCTAAAGAAAGAGATGCCCATAAACATTCAAGAAGCCTGCAGAACTCCAAATAGATTGGACCAGAAAAGAAACTCCTCTTGTCACATAATAGTCAAAACAGCAAATGCACAAAATAAAGAAAGAATATTAAAAGCAGTAAGGGAAAAAGGTCAAGTAACATATACAGGCAGACCTATCAGAATTACACCAGATTTCTCACCAGAGACTATGAAAGCCACAAGATCCTAGACAGATGTCATACAGACCATAAAGAAACACAAATGCCAGCCCAGGTTACTGTATACAGCAAAAATCTCAATTAACATAGATGGAGAAACCAAGATATTCCATGACAAAAACAAATTTACACAATATTTTTCTACAAATCTAGCTCTACAAAGGACAATAAATGGTAAAACCCAACACAAGAAGGCAAGTTACACCCTAGAGAAAGCAAGAAACTAATCATTTTGGAACAAAACAAATAGAAGAAAAGCACACAAACATAATCTAACCTCCAAATATCAATATAACAGGAAACAACAATCACAATTCCTTAATATCTCTCAACATCAGTTGACTCAATTACCCAATAAAAAGATGCAGATTAAAAAACTGGATACTCAATGAGGATCCAGCATTTTGCTGCCTACAGGAAACACACCTCAGAAACAAAGACAGATACTACCTCAGATTAAAAGGCTGGAAAACCACTTTCCAAGCAAATGGTCTGAAGAAGCAAGCTGGAGTAGCCATTCTAATATCGAATAAAATCGATTTTTCAACCAAAAGTCATCAAAAGATAAGGAAGGACACTTCATATTCATCAAGGGAAAAATCCACCAAGATGAACTCTCAATCCTAAATGTCTATGGTCCAAATACAAGGGCACCTACATACATATAAGTAACCTTACTAATGCTCAAAGCATACATTGCACTTCACACAAAAATAGTAGGAGATTTCAACATCCCACTCTCATCAATGGAAAGATCATGGAATCAGAAATTAAACAGAGACATAGACAGACTAACTCAAGTCATGAACCAAATGGACTTAACAAATATTTATACAAGATTCTATCCTGAAACAAAAGGATATACCTTCTTCTCACCACCTCATGGTACTTTTTCCAAAACTGACCATTTAATCAGTCGTAAGGCAGACATCAACAGATACAGAAAGATAGGAAAAAAATCCCATATGTCGTATCAGACCACCACGGACTAAAGCTGGTCTTCAATAACAATAAGGAAAGAACTCCCACATATACATGGAAGTTGAACAATGTTCTACTCAATGATAACCTGGTCAAGGAAGAAATAAAGAAATTAAAGACTTCTTAGAATTTAATAAAAATGAAGATACAACATACCCAAACTTATGAGACACAATGAAAGCTGTGTTAAGAGGAAAGCTCATAGCTCTGAGTGACTGCAGAAAGAAACAGGAGAGAGCATATATCGGCAGCTTGACAGCACACCTAAAAGCTCTAGAACATAAAGAAGTAAATACACCCAGGAGGAGTAGAAGTCAGGAAATAATCAAACTCAGAGCTGAAATCAACCAAATAGAAACAAAAAGAACTATACAAAGAATCAACCGAACCAAAAGCAGGTTCTTTGAGAAAATCAACATGATAGATAAACGTTTAGCCAGACTAACCAAAGGACAGAGAGTGTATCCAAATTAACAAAATCAGAAATGAAAAGGGAGACATAGCAACAGAGCCAGAGGAAATTCAAAAAAATCATCAGATCCTACTACAAAAACCTATATTCAACAAAACTTGAAAATGTGGAGGAAATGGACAATTTCCTAGACAGATACCTGGTACTGAAGTTAAATCAGGAACAGATAAACAATTTAAACCACCCCATAATTCATAATGAAATAGAAGCAGTAATTAAAAGTCTCCCAACCAAAAAGAACCCAGTTCCAGATGGATTCCGTACAGAATTCTATCAGACCTTCATAGAAGACCTCGTACCAATACTATCCAAACTATTCCACAAAATTGAAACAGACAGAGCACTACCGAATTCCTTCTATGAAGGCACAATTACTCTTATACCTAAACCACACAAAGACCCAAGAAAGAAAGAGAACTTCAGACCAATTTCTCTCATAAATATTGATGCAAAAATACTCAATAAAATTCTTGCAAACCGAATCCAAGAGCACAGCAAAACAATCATCAATCATGTTTAAGGAGGCTTCATCCCAGATATGCAGGGATGGTGTAATATACAAAAAGCAATCACCATAACCCACTATATAAACAAACTGAAAGATAAAAAACACATGATCATTTCATTAGATGCTGAGAAAGAATTTGACAAAATTCAACACCCATTGATAATTAAATTTTGGAAAAATCAAGAATTCAATTCCCATACCTAAACATAGTAAAAGCCATATACAACAAACCAGTAACTAATTTTAAACTAAAGGGAGAGAAACTTGAAGCAATCCCACTAAAACCAGGGACTAGACAAGGCTGCTGACGCTATCCCTACTTATTCAATATAGTCCTAGTCAGGGCAATCAGACAACAAAAGGAGATCAAAGGGATACAGAATGGAAAGGAAAAAGGCAAAATATCACTATTAGCAAAAATATGATAGAAAGGGACTGGATTAACAACTCTCTGCACCCAAATCCCGTGGGAGGGAGAGCTAAACCTTCAGAGAGGCAGACAAGCCTGGGAAGCCAGAAGAGACTACACTCTGCCCACATTTCTGACGCCAGAGGAAAACACCAAATGCCATCTGGGACTTCGGTGCACAGGGGCTCCCGGAAACTGCGGCGCAGGCCCTCCTGGTTGCTGCCCTAGTGGAGAGCTTATAAGCAACACCCCACGAGCAAACTTGAGCCTCGGGACCACAGGTAAGACCAACCTTTCTGCTCCAAACGACCTGACTGGTGGTCTCAGGACACACAAAGGCAAAATTCCCCTAGGACCGGACACTTCCAGTTTTTAGCTGGATTCCAAACTTCGCTGAGCCCTGCCCGCAGCTCACTGCTCCCGAACCCCGTGGGAGAGAGAGCTCACTGCCCAGACAGATGGGCACTCCTGAGACTCCAATACTGCCCACCACTGCCCACATACCTGGCCCAAGTGTAAACTGTATACGGCCTCTTTGGAAATGGTAGATAGGTGCACTGGAGCTGCAGACCCCATGTGCCCAAGACACCTCCAGAAACTAAAGGGACTGGATTAACAGCTCTCTGCACCCAAATCCCGTGGGAGGGAGAGCTAAACCTTCAGAGAGGCACACACGCCTGGGAAACCAGAAGAGACTACACTCGGCCCACATTTCTGACTCACAGGAACACACAGGAACTCCTCAGGTCCACAGGAACAGCTGAAGACCTGTAGACAGGAAAAACCACACGCCCGAAAGCAGAACACTCTGTTCCCATAACTGGCTGAAAGAAAACAGGAAAACAGGTCTACAACACTCCTGTCACACAGGCTTATAGGACAGTCTAGCCACTATCAGAAATAGCAGAACAAAGTAACACCAGAGATAATCTGATGGTGAGGGGCAAGCGCAGGAAACCAAGCAACAGAAACCAAGACTACATGGCACCATCGGAGCCCAATTGTCCCACCAAAGCAAACACTGAATATCCAAACACACCAGAAAAGTAAGATCTAGATTTAAAATCTTATGTGATCATGATGCTGGAGGACTTCAAGAAAGACATGAAGAACTCCCTTAGAGAAACGCAGGAAAACATAAATAAACAAGTAGTAGCCTATAGAGAGGAATCACAAAAATCCCTGAAAGAATTCCAAGAAAACATAAATAAACAAGTAGAAGCCTACAGAGAGGAATCACAAAAATCCCTGAAAGAATTCCGGGAAAACGCAATCAAACAATTGTAGGAATTAAAAATGGATATAGAAGCAATCAAGAAAGAACACAGGGAAACAACCCTGAATATAGAAAACCAAAGGAAGAGACAAGGAGCCGTAGATACAAGCATCACCAACAGAATACAAGAGTTAGAAAAGAGACTCTCAGGAGCAGAAGATTCCATAGAAGTCGTCGACACAACTGTCAAAGATAATGTAAAACGGAAAAAGCTACTGGTCCAAAACATACAGGAAATCCAGGACTAAATGAGAAGATCAAACCTAAGGATAATAGGTATAGAAGAGAGTGAAGACCCCCAGCTCAAAGGACTAGTAAATATCTTCAATAAATCATAGAAGAAAACTTCCCTAACCTAAAGAAAGAGATGCCCATAAATATACAAGAAGCCTACAGAACTCCAAATAGATTGGACCAGAAAAGAAACTCCTCCCGTCACATAATAGTCAAAACACCAAACGCACAAAATAAAGAAAGAATATTAAAAGCAGTAAGAAAAAAAGGTCAAGTAACATATAAAGTCAGACCTATCAGAATCACACCAGACCTCTTGCCAGAGACTATGAAAGCCATCTTTATTAACTTGAGTATTTCTTATTTACCTTTCGATTGTTATTCTCCTTCCTGGTTTAGGGCCAACTTCCCCCTAACCCCTTCCCCTCCCCTTCTATATGGGTGTTCCCCTCCCCATCCTCCCCCCGATTACTGCTCTCACCCCAACAACCCCATTCACTTGTGGTCCAGTCTTGGCAGGACCAAAGGCTTTCCCTTCCACTGGTGCCCTTACTAGGCTATTAATTGCTACCTATGCAGTTGGAGCCCAGGGTGAGTCCATGTATAGTCTTTGGGTAGTGGCTTAGTCAGTCCATTTGCTTGGAAAGTTGTTTTCCAGCCTTTTACTCTGAGGTACAGTCTGTCTTTGTTTCTAAGGTATGTTTCCTGTAAGCCACAAAATTTTGGGTCCTCATTGCGTACCCAGTTCGTTAATCTGTGTATTTTTATTGGGGAATTGAGTCCATTGTTGTTGAGAGATATTAAGGAATAGTGATTGTTGCATACTGTTATCTTCGTATTTGGATATGAGATTATGTTTGTGTGCTTGACTTCTCTTTGATTTGTTCCCAAGACGATTAGTTTCTTGCTTTATCTAGGTTGTAGCTTATCTCCTTGTGTTGGGCTTTACCATTTATTATCCATTGTAGGGATGGGACTGTAGAAAGATGTTGTGTAAATTTGATTTTCTTATGGAATTTCTTGGTTTCTCCATCTTTGTTAATTGAGAGTTTTACAGGATACAATAACCTGAAACCCTGCGGTCTAACTTCTTGAGTTCTTTGTATATTTTGGATATAAGGCCTCTATCGGTCGTAGGATTGGTAAAGATCTTTTCCCAATCTGTTGGTTGCCGTTTTGTCCTAACCACAGTGTCCTTTGCCTCACAGAAGCTTTGCAGTTTTATGAGATCCCATTTGTTGATTCTTGATCTGAGAGCATAAGCCATTGGTGGTTTGTTCAGGAAATTTTTTCCAGTGTCCATGTGTACAAGATTCTTCCCCACTTTTTCTTTTATTAGTTTGAGTATATCTGGTTAGATGTGGAGGTCCTTGATCCACTTGGACTTAAACTTTGTACAGAGTGATAAGCATGGATCTATCTGCATTCTTCTACATGTTGACCTCCAGTTGAAGCAGCACCATTTGCTGAAAATGCTATCTTTTTTCCATTGGATGGTTTTGGCTCCTTTGTCAAAAATCAAGTGCCCATAGGTATGTGGGTTCATTTCTGGGTCTTCAATTCTGTTCCATTGGTCTATCTGTCTGTCTCTGTACCAATACCATGCAGTTTTTATCACTATTACTCTGTAATACTGCTTCAGTTCAGGGATAGTGATTCCCCCAGAATTCCTTTTATTGTTGAAGATAGTTTTAGCTGTCCTGGGTTTTTTCTTATTCCAGGTGAATTTGCAAATTGTTCTGTCTAACTCTTTGAAGAATTGGATTGGTATTTTGATGGGGATTGCATTGAATCTGTAGATCGCTTTTGGTAAAATGGCCATTTTTACTATATTAATCCAGCCAATCCATGAGCATGGGAGATCTTTCCATCTCCTGAGGTCTTCTTCAATTTCTCTCCTCAGAGTCTTGAAGTTCTCATTGTACAGATCTTTTACTTGCTTGGTTAAAGTCACACCGAGGTACTTTATATTATTTGGGTCTATTGTGAAGGGTGTCATTTCCCTAATTTCTTTCTCGGCTTGTTTCTCTTTTGTGTAGAGGAAGGCTACTGATTTATTTGAGTTAATTTAATAACCCAGTCACTTTGATGAAGTTGTTTATCAGCTTTAGTAGTTCTCTGGTGGAACTTTTGGGATCACTTAAATATACTATCATATCCTCTGCAAATAGTGATATTTTGACTTCTTTTTTTCCAATCTGTATCCCCTTGACCTCCTTTTGTTGTCTGATTGCTCTGGCTAGAACTTTAAGAACTATATTGAATAAGTAGGGAGAGAGTGGGCAGCCTTGTCTAGTCCGTGATTTTAGTGGGATTGCTTCAAGTTTCTCTCCATTTAGTTTAATGTTAGCAACTGTTTTGCTGTATATGGCTTTTGCTATGTTTAGGTATGGGCCTTGAATTCCTATTCTTCCCAGGACTTTTATCCTGAAGGGGTGTTGAATTTTGTCAAATGCTTTCTCAGCATCTAATGAAATGATCATGTGGTTTTGATGTTTCAGTTTGTTTATATAATGGATCATGTTGATGGTTTTCCATATATTGAACCATCCCTGAATGCCTGGGATGAAGGCTACTTGATCATGGTGGATGATTGTTTCGATGTGCTCTTGGATTCGGTTTGCCAGAATTTTATTGAGTATTTTTGCGTCGATATTCATAAGGGAAATTGTTCTGAAGTTCTCTTTCTTTGTTGGGTCTTTGTGTGGTTTAGGTATAAGAGTAATTGTGGCTTCATAGAAGGAATTCGGTAGTGCTCCATCTGTTTCAATTTTGTGGAATAGTTTGGATAATATTGGTATGATGTCTTCTATGAAGGTCTGATAGAATTCTGCACTAAACCTGTCTGGACCTGGACTCTTTTTGGTTGGGAGACCTTTAATGACTGCTTCTATTACCTTAGGAGTTATGGGGTTGTTTAACTGGTTTATCTGTTCCTGATTTAACTTCAGTACCTGGTATCTGTCTAGGAAATTGTCCATTTCCTGCAGATTTTCAAGTTTTGTTGAATATAGGCTTTTATAGTAAGATCTGATGATTTTTTGAATTTCCTCTGATTCGGTAGTTATGTCTCCTTTTCATTTCTGATTTTCTTAATTTGGACACTCTCTCTGTGTCCTCTCATTAGTCTGGCTAAGGGTTTATCTATCTTGTTGATTTTCTCAAAGAACCAACTTTTGGTTTTGTTGATTCTTTCTATTGTCCTCTTTGTTTCTACTTGGTTGATTTTAGCTCTGAGTTTGATTATTTCCTGCCTTCTACTCCTCCTGGGTGTATTTGCTTCTTTTTGTTCTAAAGCTTTTAGGTGTGCTGTCAAGCTGGTGACATATGCTCTCTCCTGTTTCTTTCTGCAGGCTATGAGTTTTCCTCTTAGCACAGCTTTCATTGTGTCCCATAAGTTTGGGTATGTTGTGCCTTCATTTTCATTAAATTCTAAGAAGTCTTTAATTTCTTTCTTTATTTCTTCCTTGAACAGGTTATCATTGAGTAGAGCATTGCTCAACTTCCACATATATGCGGGCATTCTTCCCTTATTGTTATTGAAGACCAGCTTTAGGCTGTGGTGGTCTGAGAGCATGCATGGGATTATTTCTATCTTTCTGTACCTGTTGAGGCCCATTTTTTGACCAACTATATGGTCAATTTTGGAGAAAGTACCATGAGGTGCTGAGAAGAATGTATATCCTTTTGCTTTAGGATAGAATGTTCTATAAATATCTGTTAAGTTCATTTGGTTCATGAGTTCTCTTAGTCTGTCTACGTCTCTGTCTAATTTCTGTTTCCATGATCTGTCCATTGAAGAGAGTGGGGTGTTGAAATCTCCTACTATTATTTGTGAGGTGCAATGTGTGTTTTGAACTTTAGTAAGGTTTCTTTTATGTATGTAGGTGCCCTTGCATTTGGGGCATAGATATTTAGGATTGAGAGTTCATCTTTGTGGATTTTTCCTTTGATGAATATGAAGTGTCCTTCCTTTTCTTTTTTGATGACTTTTAGTTGAAAATTGATTTTATTTGATATTAGAATGGCTACTCCAGCTTGCTTCTTCCGACTATTTGCTTGGAAAGTTGTTTTCCAGCCTTTCACTCTGAGGTAGTGTCTGTCTTTTTCTCTGAGGTGTGTTTCCTGTAGGCAGCAGAATGCAGGGTCCTCATTGCATATCCTCTTAGTTAATCTATTTCTTTTTATTAGGAAGTTGAGACCATTGATGTTGAGAGATATTAAGAAATGTTGGTTACTGCTTCTTGTTATATTCATATTTGGATGTGAGGTTATGTTTGTGTGCTTTTCTTCTCTTTGTTTTGTTGCCAAGATGATTAGTTTCTTGCTTCTTCTAGGGTGTAGCTTGCCTCCTTATGTTGGGCTTTACCATTTATTATCCTTTGTAGTGCTGGATTTGTAGAAAGATATTGTGTAAATTTGGTTTTGTCATGGAATATTTTGGTTTCTCCATCTATGTTAATTGAGAGTTTTGCAGGATACAGTAACCTTGGCTGGCATTTGTGTTCTCTTAGGGTCTGTATGACATCTTTCCAGGATCTTCTGGCTTTCATAGTCTCTGGTGAGAAGTCTGGTGTGATTCTGATAGGTCTGCCTTTATATGTTACTTGACCTTTTTCCCTTAGTACTTTTAATATTCTTTCTTTATTTTGTGCATTTGGTGTTTTGACTATTATATGACGGGAGGAATTTCTTTTCTGGTCCAATCTATTTGGAGTTCTGTATGCTTCTTGTATGCTTATAGGTATCTCTTTCTTTAGGTTAGGGAAGTTTTCTTCTATGATTTTGTTGAAGATATTTACTGGTCCTTTGAGCTGGAAGTCTTCACTCTCTTCTATACCTATTATCCTTAGGTTTGATCTTCTTATTGAATCCTGGATTTCCTGTATGTTTTGGACCAGTAGCTTTTTCTGCTTTACATTATCTTTGAAAGTTGAGTCAATGATTTCTATGGAATCTTCTGCTCCTGAGATTCTCTCTTCTATCTCTTGTATTCTGTTGGTGAAGCTTGTATCTACAGCTCCTTGTCTCTTCTTTTGGTTTTCTATATCCAGGGTTGTTTCCATGTGTTCTTTCTTGATTGCTTTTATTTCCATTTTTAATTCCTTCAACTGTTTGATTGTGTTTTCCTGGAATTCTTTTAGGGATTTTTGTGATTCCTCTCTGTAGGCTTCTACTTGTTTATTTATGTTTTCCTGTGTTTCTCTAAGGGAGTTCTTCATGTCTTTCTTGAAGTCCTCCAGCATCATGATCAAATATGATTTTGAAACTAGATCTTGCTTTTCTGGTGTGTTTGGATATTCCGTGTTTGCTTTGGTGGGAGAATTGGACTCCGATGATGCCATGTAGTCTTGGTTTCTGTTGCTTGGGTACCTGAGCTTGCCTCTTGCCATCAGATTATCTCTGGTGTTACTTTGTTCTGCTATTTCTGACAGTGGCTAGACTGTCCTATAAGCCTGTGTGTCAGGAGTGCTGTAGACCTGTTTTCCTGTTTTCTTTCAGCCAGTTATGGGAACAGAGTGTTCTGATATCAGGCATGTAGTTTTTCGTATCTACAGGTCTTCAGCTGTTCCTGTTGGCCTGTGTCTTGCGTTCACCAGGCAGGTCACTTGGAGCAGGAAGGTTGGTCTTACCTGTGGTCCTGAGGCTCAAGTTTGCTCGTGGGGTGTTGCTTATTAGCTCCCCGAGGGGGCAGCAACCAGGAAGATCTGCTCTGCTCTTTCTGGGAGCTTCCGTGCAACAGGGTTCCAGATGGCGTTTGGTGTTTTCCTCTGGAATCAATAATGTGGGCAGAGTGTAGTCTCTTCTGGTTTTCCAGGTGTGTCTGCCTCTCTGAAGGTTTGGCTCTCCCTCCCATGGAATTGGGTCGTTTCTTTGTTTTCTTGACCTAAATAACTAGACCAAGTAATTGATGTAACTTGAGAAACTACAGTTGCATTGTTGTGGTTTTTTGTTTGGTTGGTTGGTTGGTTTTGTTTTTGGTTTTTGGTTTTTGGTTGTTTTTTTTTTTTGGTTTTTGTTTTGTTGTTATGTTCTTTTTTTTTTTTTGTTTTTGTTGTTTTTTTGGTTTTTTGGTTTTTTGGTTTTTTGGTTTTTTGGTTTGTGGCATTGCTTTCTTTATTCTTTACTGTTGTGGAGTACAACTTAAAAGGAATCATGAATCAATTCTAGAGCCGAAAAGATTGTTTTAAATTCCTGCTTTGCTATTACTAAGTGGGTCTGAAAGCTCCTTGCCATATGTTTCAGCCTTAGAACAACCAATGAACCAGATTTGTACACAAACACCATGAATTGTAATAAAAGCTATTGCTAAGATCTCTCCTTCAGGAAATTGTCCATACAGTTTCTCCTGCCTGAATCCAGAGTAATAAGTTTGTGTCAGGCATGACCAATCCTAGACACACACTCATCTCAATTAGAATCTACTTGAATTCTTTTGTCCTTTATTTTTTATTTTGGAGAATTTCTGGATGAGGTTTGAATTCTCTTCCCCATACTAGAGCCGTAAGTAGACCCTAAATATGTACTACATACATGTTAAGCCTATGGATTTACCTTCTTCAGGACATGTAAACATAATCACACAGGACACAACACAGACAAGCTAACAATAGTTAAAAATTTAGAAAAGTAAATTGATACATTATATGCTTTGAAAGGGATTCTAGAGCAGTGAGGGGGTAAGTCAGGAGTGGGTGAGTGGGTGGAGGAGCACCCTCTTTGAGGCAAAGGGGAGGGGTAGTGGGCTGGTGGATTTGCGGAGGGGAGACCAGGAAGGGGGGGCATTTGAAATGTAAATAAATAAAGTAACCAATAAAATAAACAAAGAAAACCATCATTAAAAAATATACACATGTAGTATGCCAAAATAAAATTATGACAAGCTATACAGTACCTAAGTCCATATAATTCTATCTGAATGTACGATTTCATGGTTGACTATATGGTAAAGTTCGAAGAATTTCTTCCATGGGGAGCACCATATTTCCTGCTCCCAGACATTTGGTGTTGTTTGTAGTTTGGTAGGGTTGAAGCCTCGGGAATATTTCTTTTCAAGTTTGGAATGCTCATTGCTTAACTTTTTCTGATCATTTAATGTCAGAATGGCAGTAATGTCAGTGAGACTTTAAGGGAATACCTTCACATATGCTTCTATCTTAATTGTTCACCCCTTCAAATTTCTCATGATCCTTTCCCTGTGCCACATGATCGTCCCCATTTATATATTCTCTCACCTTTAACTCCCTTTTGCATTAAATAAAACAAGTCCATTTCCTGTGAGACATGTGTGTGTTTTCTGTTCATGTTCAGAAAGGAGTTTCTAAGACTATACTGATACCAAGTAAAAGAACTGCCTGTGTATACCTTCTGATATAAACTCTCCAATCATTTCTGTTTTCATTTCCTCATATACTCAAACTGATGAAGTCTTCTTGACCCTTATATGTAGGTCTACAAGTGATTTTTGTTTCTTTGATATTCTGAGAGTCTTTTCATTTGGAGATTTATTCCATTTTCATAAATATGAAAGTCTGCAGTACCACTTGGGGAAATACAAACACAGCACAACTCATGCCTTGAAGAAACATTCCTTTGCATTCAAAACAAAGTTGAGGAAAAAGAGCTGGTAAAACATGGATTGATGCGTTCAAGTCTCGCATCCACCCAGTGGTGACACAACTGCCTAGTCTGTATTGACCAGTTGTTATGTTGAAAGTTGATAATCACCATGCTTACTTTTCTGTCTTGTCGTTTCATTAAATGCAGCTTTCCAAGCTCACCAATTAGAATGTGATAGATAGAAAGAATTATTCTTCACTAAATGTATTTAGAAGTTACCTTAAAATCAAAATATTGTTTATAAAATCCCATAAAATAAAGCATCTTCACAGACCTACATCCAACAGAGGGCCAATATCTAAACTACATGAAATACATTTTAAAAAAACTTAAAAAGCAAACCAATGGCCCTATTAAAAATGAGGTAAAGAGCCAAAGAATTCTCAACAAAAGTATCACTAATGTTCAAGAAAAATGTAAGAAAATGTTTGACATACTTAGTCATCAGTGAAATACAAATCAAAACAACTCTGAGATTCTACTTTATACTAACCAGAATAGCTAATGTAGAAGATTCAAGCAACGGCAAATGCTAGTGAAGATGTGGTGCAAAGGGAATGCTCCTGCATTGGCGGTGGGGGTATAAATTTGTACAACCACTTTGGAAATCAATTTGGGAATTTCTCAGAAAATTGGCATTAGTTTTACATTAAAACCCAGGTACACAATTCCACAGCATATACCCAAAGATGTTCTATCATATCACAAGGACTGTTTCTCAAATATGTTCTGAGCAGCTTAATTTTTAACGTCCTAAAGTAAAAAACCCTCTTGCCTTTCAACTGAAGAGTGAATGTAAATAATGTGGTTCATGCTCAGTGGAATACCAATCAGCTATTGGAAATCAGAACATCATGAAATTTGCAGGTAAATGGATAGATCCTGAGTGAGGTAACTCAGACATAAAAAGGGATGAATAATAATATATTGTCTTATAAGTTGATGCTTTCCATAAATTAAAAGATAACAAGGCTACAATCAACAGAAAAAAGTATATATATATATATATATATATATATATATATATATATATAATCTCAAGGGTTTGAGTAAAGGTGCTTGAATGTCACACATGGAGGGACAGAAATAAATGGCAGAGGGAATATGAAGGGAAACAGGTAGGGAAACTGGGCTGAGAGGCTAAATTGAAATCAGGATATTCCAGACACCTGAGATGGGGGAGACTCCTAGGAGTCTATGAGAGTGATTTTTGATAACACTTCTAGCAATGGAGAATACAGCACCAGAAATGGCTATGTCCTGTAGTCAGGCAAGACAACCAGTGTGAGATAATGATATAACCCAGCACAAAACCTTTAATTCCAAACTTGTCAAACTTGTGCTCTGTGGGGAAAATGGTGCAGGGACCAAAAAAAAAAAAAAAAAAGGAGTAGAGACTGAAAGAATGGCTGAGACTCTTCCCATACACTGGAACCAACCCCCAACACTATTAGTGATAATCTGTTATGATTGTAGACAGGAGTCTAGCATAACTGTACTCTGAGAGGTTCAAACCAGAAGCTGAGTAAAACAGATGTAGAGGCCACAGCCAAACACTAGATGGAGCTTGGAAAAATCTTGTGGAATTGTTGAGGGAAAGATTGAGGGACCTTGAAGGAATACAGACTACACAGAAGGACCAACTGAGTCAACTAGCCTTGATGCTTAAGGCTCAAAGAGACTGAACCAAAAAAAACAAGAGCCCACATGGGCTGAACCTAGGCCCACAATATATGTAGCAGATATGCAGGATGGTCTT